>NW_021828382.1:0-8443 GCF_006345805.1 Octopus sinensis
AGGACCAGTTTTGGGTTCAATCCCTGTGCGGGGCATTTTCGAAAAAGTGTCTTCTATATTTTCGGACTGACCAAGGAAATGTGAGAGAATTTGGTAAACGGAAACTGAAGGATGTACGTCTATATTGATTGTGAACAATGTATTTTATGGCTCAGTGGTTAGAGCGCCAAGCTCACAATCATGATTTAGTGAGTTCGATTCCCGGAGCGGGCTGCGTGCTGTGTTCTTGAGCAAGACACTTTATTTCACATTGCTCCAGTTCACTCAGCTGTAGAAATGAGTTGTGACGTCACTGGTGCCAAGCTGTATCGGCCCCTTTGCCTTTCCCTTGGATAACACCAGTGGCGTGGAGAGGAGAGGATGGTATTCATGGGCGATTGCTGGTCTTCCAGAAACAAACTTGCTCGGACTTGTGCATCGGAACTTTCGAAATGCAATCCAATGGTCATTCATGACCAATGGATGGGGGGGGGGGGTCTTTGCACTTTATCATATATATAATATATATATATATATATATATATATATATATATTCTTCACCCGTTTACTACTGTTTAATTTCATTATCTTAACTCACTCCAAGTGGAGCAAGAACACGCACGCGAAAGCGAAAAGTGTCGCTGAAGGGGTCACAGACATGTGACGAATGATTTTCGGACAAGAACATGAGTTAAAATAATAAAATAAAAAAACAGTAATAAACGAGTGAAGAAAAAAAAATATATAGTGCGTGTGTTTAGCAAAAAAAATTTTTTAAATGACCGTCCCAAAATACAACAATATCTGTTTCAACTCACAACTTATATATATATATATATATAATATATATATATAATATATATATATATATGGGGCAAGTACGTATCTATATGAGTGTATGTGTCATTGTGTCGCATTTGCCCCACTGTCGGTTTGTTTCTGTCTCTGTAACTTTGCTGTTGTTTGGCATAACACACCAATATAGCTACCAAACTTAATAATCATAGTAGTAGTAGTAATAATAATAATTAATAATAATAATAATAATATAATAATAATAATAATAATAATGATAATGATAATAATAATGATAATAATAATAATGATATGATAATAATAATAATAATAATAATATAAGTAATGATAATGATAATAATAATAATAATAAAATGATAAGTGATAATGATAATGATAATGATAATAATAATAATAATAATAATAATAATAATGATATAATAATAATAATAATAATAATAATAATCTGATGCAGTACATGCCCTGATGCAGTACATGCCCTGATGCAGTATTATGCCCTGATGCAGTACCAGGCAGTGGCTATCATGGCTTTGATCTTAACTGATTGGAAGTGTTATCATGTACATTGTTTTGTCTTGGTATAAAAGATGGGCTACAGCAAATATTCTGCTCAATACACAGATTTGCTTGTCAGTGGTTGACCTTAACCAGTTGAGCATGTCCCTTAGTGGCTGACGATATGTGCATCTCTGATCACGAGCAGAAGTAGTGGGGGAGCATCATAGCCATGTGTTGAGAGGGATTCTTTGGGTTTGAATAGTTCACCTCTGGAAACATGGGTGGTTCTTTCAACATCCTTAAGCAACCCTTATTCAGGGACCGTTTGAGCGGGATGGGCTACTCAACCTGAAGAAAATTCTAACTGGGCCCCACCTGCAAGGTCATGTGCTGTTTATCTTGATATGAGATCACCATGTTCGCGCACATATGGTTGTGATGCATGTGCCTGGTGTACCTTTATCAGACGGGTAGTCATGATGGGTATATTGGGCTTCGTATATTTTACCCCAGTGTCACTTTGATGGCATGAACTGCTCTCTCACTCAATAATAATAATAATAATAATGATAATAATCATGATAATGATGATGATGATGATGATGATTTCATTTATTTGCCACCAGGGCATAAAGTATGGGGGTTTACGTATAATAAAATGATGAAAAAGAAAAAAAGGGACATATACATAGCATACAAAAGTTTTTAAAAAAATTGGCGGGGATGCAGGAACGCCTCTAGAGATAATCGAGGAATCCCACTGTCCGAGATTTCTTTGAAACCCCGGAAGAAAGTGCCCTCTTCAATTCCTTCTCTCCGACTCAAAGATCTACACTTAGAGAGGTACCATCCACTCTTTCCATTTTCGCATCTTTCACCCACCTTTCAATAAACTCACTCAAAGATAGCACTTCCCTCTTCACTCTCAATTTCCTTGAGAGCTCTACCAAAAAGGAATGTATCTGTCTTCATGCCTTTCATCTTGTCCACCAAATAACCTCTTTCGCCACAGCCACCAACCAAAGGAAAACTACCTTGCCTGTCCGATTGAAGGAGGGCGGAGGGGCGATCATCACTACAGACTCGACCGATAGACGGATTTGTCGCACACGTGACAGCAGCTGTTCGACATAACACCCACAAGTCACCAGACGCTGAACGAGTGTGTGCAGAACGGCTTCGCCAGTCTGTAGGCACCACGGACAAGTTCGTCTGACAGCACATCCGTGCCTGTAGAGTTTATCTCGAACCGATAGTGCCCCCCCCCCTTCCCCAGTAGCACTACCAGGTCAAGAACATCTGGAAATTATCCATGATAGTTCCCGACCGGAAAGTCCTCCGGAACAGACTAACCAGTTCATGTTCGTCGGCGACCAGAGTCACCCCAGAGAACGTCGTCGCACTTCCCCGTCACTAATCCTCTATAAATTTCTAAAGTGGAACATCCACCGATCCAATTGCCCGTCTGATGGAGGGTTGTGAGCGCCTGACGATATTCTAGAGGCCAGGCGCCCAGTCTCAGTCTTTTCTACACCTAGGACCACAGTTCCGTCAAGGAGACGAACTGCATAAAGACGATCTGCGGGAAGACGAGCCTCACAAACGGCGCCCACACACGCTCACCGTCCAGAAATCGTGGCAGGTGGCGTAACCTTCGAGCGTGTCTTCGCATTGCATACCTAATCCGTCACTCAAAGGATGCTGGCAACAGATTGGATGCCTGACCATTGGAACGCGTCGCTTCTACAAGAATGTAAATAGGGGATGCTCCAACCTGGTCATGCAGGAACCGGAACAAGGCACAACGGTCAGGAGATAAATGATAACGGAGACAATGTAGACATTCGCCACCTCTACTCGACCTTTCAGGGACAGCTTCCTCTCAGTCCATTTCTGGATAAGAATGGTCACCTTGTTTGCCACCTTGTCCTAGCTCTTATCAACCTAGAGATCTGGCCCCAACCAGACCCTCAGCAATTTAACTAGTCCGTCGTTCTAGTGTTCGACGACGCCGTCCAATGGCATCAACCTGCCTCTCCAGGGGCCCAACTGCAAACCCACTGGTTTGTCGGCGTTGATTTTAGCCCCCGCAACCGACTGAGCTTCCTTTTAGGACGGTGCCAACCGTATATATGCTGACACTGTCCTTCCGTGTCCCAGTTCGAAAGGGATGCCGTTTAGCTGTTCCAACTTCCACAACAGTGGCTCGAGTGCCAATACGTACACAATAGGTGACAGCGAGTAGCCCTGACTGACCGAGCGTGAGATGCCTAAAGCTTCCGATAGGTGCCTATCAACTTTGATCACTGGGCGGGTGCCGCTAATCTATTCGAAGAAAATCCTTCATAGCGGTGTCCCAGCATGGCCGCAGTTTACTAACTGAAATAGATAACAGATAAAAGATTAAGGATAAGATATATTGGTAAAGCAGTCCCTTATCACATTTATTTATTTATCTATTTATTTATTTATTTATTTATTTATTTATCTCGCATAATGTTTGACACACAATCTCCCCGTTGACAAGTGGTTATCTAAATGCCTTTCGACGAGCCGATCACGTATGGAACGTCAGTGACGATAAGTGTGTTGAACCAGAGTTGACCTAACGACAACTACTACTACTACTACTACTACTACTACTACTACTACTACTGCTGCTGCTGCTGATGCTGCTGCTGCTGCTGCTGCTGCTGCTGCTGCTGCTACTACTACTATCACGTCGACGAAGACGACAATCTCACGCACCACTACCACCAATACCACCACTACTGTTACCATTTGTACTCTGACCTAAAGACGGAACATCTGGAGTTTTGCATGTTATGTGCATGCGGTTCCACAAACTAGAACAAGCTAGAAATAGCAGCCAGAACGTCCTCTAATCACACCCCTATTATATTAGAAGAGAGAAACGGAAGTTGCCAAGAGACGATTACATAATGTAGTTTTTTTTTAAATACACTTAATTTTTTTATTTCTCTCTAGCTTCAGTCACTTGGCTTAGGCCATGCTGGGGCACCACCTTGCAGGGTTTTATACGAACGAATCGGTCCCAGTGTACTTTTAGAATCGGCCCCCTCTGTAATTTTAACAAAAAATGCGTACATACATGCTTACATACATACATCGTAGTATTCCGTCGGTTACAACGCCGAGGGCTCCAGTTGATCCGATCAACGGAACAGCCTGCTCGTGAAACTAAACGTGCAAGTATTTGAGCACTCCACGGACACATGTACCTCGGAGGAGATTCAGCACGTGACACAGTGTGACAAGGCTGGCCCCTTTGAAATACAGGTACAACAGAAACATGAAGAAAGAGTGAGAGAAAGTTGTAGTGAAAGAGTACAGCAGGGTTCGCCACCCCAAACTCCCTGCCGAAGCCTCGTGGAGATTTAAGTCTTTTTGCTCAATAAACACCTTGAACACCCAGTCTGGAAATCGAAACCGCGATCTTACGACTGCGAGTCCGCTGTCCTAACCACTGAGCCATTACGCCTCCACACACACATGCATACATACATACATACATACATACATACATACATACATACTTACATACATACACACACACACACATACATACACATACATACATACATACATAATATATATATATATACACACATACATACATACATTCATACATAAATACATTCATACATACATACATACATACATACATGCGTACATACATACATATATACATAATACGTACATACATGTATGCACGCAGGCATACATACATGTATACATGCATGCATACCTACATATATATATATACGTGCGTGTGTGTATGCGTGTGTTTGTGTGTGTGCACGTGCATGTGTGTGTGTGTATGTGTGTGTGTGTATGTGTGTGTGACAAATCCGACTACCAAATCCACTCACAAGGTTCTTGGTCGGCCGAGGGCTATAGAAGATGACAACTGCCATGGGTGCTGCGGAGTGGGACCGAACCCGTAACCATGTCGTTGAGCAGCCCACGCCTGCACCTATCCTGAATAGAATAGAAAAGGAAAATAAATACCAGTGGTCACCATCATAATGTTGCATGAGTCCAGATCTGCAATATAAATATCAAAATAATGGCAACCACAACAGCAACAACAACAACAACAACAACAACTTTTATCACCACGTTAACATCACCTTATCACACACACACACACACACACAAACATACACAGACACACAAACACACATACAAACACACACACACACACACGGCAGCCAGAAACACAAGTGATGTCTGAGACTTTATTAAGTGCTCACTCGAGTAGGGTTGGGGGTGGGATAGCAGCTAAATCTTCCTCATATCATCATGAAGTCTCCTGTAGATAAAACAAAAAGGTGTAAATTACACACACGTACACACACACACACACACAAACACACACACATACATACCTACATACATACATACACACACAAAGAAAAAGTAAAAAAAAAAAAAAGCTGGTTGGTCACGAATGGCATGCTTTTGATCAGAGGTCATCTCTGTTAAGACTGATTTGTGAAGGCTAAGTAGTAACCGTAAAATAAAAACACACAGCCGCTTGTTTTTCTTCTTTTTTTTGTTTCTTTTTTGTTTGTTTTTTTTTTGTTTCGGCCTTTCATCACCGAGGTTGTCGTCACAGACGCTGTTGCTGTCGCCATTTTGTCGTCTTCTGTTAAGACAACACTTAACAGAAACAGATAGTTAACTTATTTATTACATTACTCAGCAACCAAAACACATCGCCACCACACCACCACCATCACCACCACCACCACTACTACTACTCTACTACTACTACTATACTACTATCTACTACTACTACAGCAAAAACAACTTATAGCTACAACAAACGCTACCAATACAAACCACTTCCCGCCTTTTACTATCCTGCCGCCATTACCACAGACGCTGTCGCAGCCGCCGCCGCCGCCGCTGACACCACTAGCACACAAGGAAAACAACAACAACAACAAATATCGCAACGAAATCCTCCATCGCCACCACCACCACCACCACCACCACAACAACAACAACAAGCATAGTAACAATCACCGTCTCTATTATTACTGGTATTACAACCTTCAGCACCAGCTATCACCACCTCCACCGCCACCACTGCCATTACCGCCACCACCGTCACCACCACCGTCACCACCACCGTCACCACCACCGTCACCACCACCGCTACTGCCACCGCCGCCGCCTACGCGGCCTGCGCCGCCTTTAGTATCCCCACCGCTGACGTTGCCTTCAGCATCACGAACCACCTCCACGTCGGAGCAATTGAAGAACCCACACACGGTAAGCTTGGACCTGCTAGAAATAGAAACCAGATATCTTTTAATCCACATTACACATACTTAAAAAAAGGGGACATAGCTCATTGGATAATATACGTATTATCGATCTATTGCATTTCAATCTGTTTTAGGGTTAAGGTTAGTTAGGGTCAGTTAGGGTTAGGATTAGGGGTAGAAGTGGGGGAATGGTATCTTTTTTTCTTCAGAAAAGTAAATAAACCCAATCTGCTCTAAACGAGGGACATATTCATACGGCACGAATGTTTTTCCCCTCAATAGACGTCAGTGATTGGTTGATTGAAATTGCAGAAATTGAAGAAAAAAACAGCAAATATCTTACAAACTATAGAATTTTCTCAATAAAGCCAAGAGAAAAAGATGTTTATAAAAACACATTCTACCAGTATACGAAGTTTGAAAGTGTTTAGTTACGTGGAAATTATTTTTAAAAAACTGCCGGTCAAACCGAAAAGATCCTGGAATCCAAATAAATAAGGCAGTCACGGCCGAAATGTTTTTCAATCATATATCTTGTGCAGCCAATGTCAACCTGGAACTTTAACAACGACAACAGCAGCGGCAACAACAACAACAACAACAACAACAACAACAACAACAACAACAACGACAACAACTGAGTCTTCTCTGTAGTTGCTCAAACAGGTAGAAATAACTGCCAAATCTAACTCAAACCAAACTCCAGTGTTTAGGCAAAAGGAACGAGATTGTTAGGTAGACGTTCCTTATCCAACCCACGTGCTTTCACGTTGAATCCAACAAGGAAGAACATTGGCCAATTGTCTGCAAATGACCTGTGGGACTGGATTTGATACACTTATGTATGTGTTTATGTGTGTATGTGTGTATGTATGTATGTATCAATCTATGTATGTATGTATGTATGTATGTATGTATGTATGTATGTATGTATGTATGTATGTATCTATCTATCTATCTATCTATCTATCTATCTATCTATCTATCTATCTATATGTATATATATATATATATTCTCTTTTTATTCTTTTATTTGTTTCAGTCATTTGACTGCGTCCATGCTGGAGCGCCACCTTTAGTCGAACAAAGCGACCCCATGACTTATTCTTTGTAAACCTAGTACTTATTCTATCGGCCAGTCTCTTTTACCGAACCGCTAATTGACGGGGGTGTAAACACACCAGCATCGGTTATCAAGCGATGTTGGGGGACAAACACAGACACACAAACATACACAACACACACACACACACACACACACACACACACACACACACACACACACACACACACACATATATATATATATAATATAAAATAAATATATATGCATATATACATACGTACATGTACATACTTATATATATATATATATAAACAATTGCAGCTTTGGAAGGTGTTTGTAAGTCATTTAAGAGACACACAAAAACCGTTAGATTCACTTCAACATTTAAATTTAATTTGTCAAAATATTTTCGTCGCTTTCAGACCGCGAACTGTTCACTGACAAAACTTCTTGCTGCCTCAAGTACATCTCCGCGATATATATATATATGTATGCATATGTGGACACAGGACGTCATGAAACGTGTACAACAACAACAAAAATACGAAGTATGGGTACATGGAATATGAACTATTTTTCGAACAACGAAAGACACAAATGGAAAACATAACAAACAACATAAAGAACGACCCTTCATCAGTTGCTCGCTGTTTTTCTACTCTCGTATTTCGAGCATTTAACAACAATATACGCTTTAGATAAAAACATTTGCTGCCGCAAAGGAAATTAATAAGATGTTGGATTTTGCGGAGGTTTGGTAACACAAACAGGATATCTATCTAT
>NW_021828383.1:0-7500 GCF_006345805.1 Octopus sinensis
GTAACAAGAGACAGTGACAGAAATTATGTCCATTGTCCATCTTCTGTGACCAGTTTCACCAGAATCAGTGAAGACATGGTTCTGGCAACCCTCCCCTTCAAGAAATGATTCTTATTATCAGCCCCAAAACCTTCAAGATCAAAAGGATACAGTTGGGGTTACATATGGTGAGTTACTTGGAAGATTCTACACTTATAGGTGTAGAAATGTTTGGTAAGATAGTTTACCAATTTGATTGGGAGGATAACACTATTAACTATCAATTTATTACCAAAGAAACCCCTACAGATATTGCTGTAGGGGTCCAGAATATACTTGTAATTACATTCGCCAGCATCAACAGAGTAATCTGTTACAAACTGGATGGCCAACAGTTATGGGAGGTAGAGACCCATTCTCTGCACCTCCCAAGTAAAATCTCTCTGTACCAAAATTATTTCTATGTCCTCCAGGGACAAATAATTTATAGGATTTCAGCTAAAGGTGGTGTAACAAGGAGGGACGTTGGCAGGAAATGCCGCTCTATTTCTGTTGGTAAAGATACCATTTTGGTAACAGATTATTGTGGCAAACCACATGGTATTCAAATGAATAAAGACTTTTGGCCCAAACTGTCATACAACCACCAGCTACATACCCCCAGTTTAAAAGACTATATTGATATTGAGGATTGCTACAACATTACAAATATTCTACCTATGTCTACATCTTCTATATTAATAATTTACAAAAACAAGAAAGCTAAATTATTCACTGATAATGGGGAAATAATTAACCAAAATAATTCAGTTTTCTTTGAGCTTCCTTCTTTCTGTTGTAGAATAAACGCAAACAGATTCCTGGTATTTTATCGTGAAAAGAAAGGGTTTCAGTATATCACCTGTCCTGAACTAAGAAAAGGCCCTTTAATAAAGGTGCAAACTGGTTACATGAAAATATGTCATATCGTATCTAATAAGTGTTTAGCTGTGACCACCACTGAAAACAAAAGCGAGGTCCATATCCTCTTGATCAACGAAGATAGAGTTGACATTGCAGAAAGAATTTCTCTGGGACATCATAATGTCAGCATTGCTGCAACTCCAATTAATTTTGTAGTCGTAGATGGAAACGAAAATAAAATGGTATTTTATTCCACATGTGGTGAAGAACTTTTTCAAAAATACCTTCCATTCTATGGCTACCCTCATCACATCTACTCTGATAATGTTTATTTCTACGTCCTCTTCAAGAGACACTCTATTCTCAGATGTTATGATATATATGGAGAAATTAAATGGCAGTGGGAACTGCCTTTCCCTGTTCACCCTGACATTACTGTTTTCCAAGGAACTCTTTATGTCCCGGACACTCAACTCAACAGGGTTCTTCTTTACAAGTATCAAGACCGGTCGTCTGGCTGTTGTTTACCCATTAAAAATCCTTATATCAGAAATCTAAATCTACGACTCAAAGAAAAGGAGAATGACCAAAAACTTCTCATTGGCGAAATATGTAATCTGTCCAATGGACAGTTAGTGGTGTCCGACATCAACCATGATTGCTTGTTATACATTTCTCAGGAAGGAGACATTGTGTCCAGATTTTCTCTGCCGTCTACAGCCACAGATATATGTCGATGGGATTCTAATCATATAGGTATCACATTACCCCTACAGAAACAATTAAGGGTCATCGGAAACCTATCAAAGACAGTGAGAAGTGTATCATTAAGGCAGCCTTATGTACGGGTGTGTAAGATGGGTGAAGGTGAAATTGTTTGTTATTGTGATAAACCATCACATTTAAACATTTTAGCCATCATTTATTATAATCAAGTTGAAGTAATTAAGACAATTAATATCCCTGTTTTTGTGAAATCATTATCAATAGACAAGAAAACAGAAAAGCTATTAATTGTTACTAAGGAAAAAGTTTTTCAGTACAACACTAGAATAGGTGGTGGTGGTCATGGCGGTCGTCAAATGGTCCCCAGTGTTTTAATGTCCCAAGTGAAACGTCCCCTCAATCTCCAAGGTGGATCTATTGACCAAACGTTTGTTTATCTGATAGACAGAAGCCGTATGTTTGCCATAAACGATCAGAATTTGTTGGTTAATGATCTCGTTACTAATAATCAACTTAATTATTATATCGACCTGGTGGATGTATTTTCTAGAAATATTTCTCTCAGTGAAATGTTGTCTTCCACTTTATATCTACAGGACCTGACAGTTTCTGATAAAGCCAGACATATTCCTCTCCCTAAACATTTGGGAGACAAAGAACCAGTGAAGATTAATCATTTGGTTCTTACTGAAAATAATCTGATTGCAGGATGTGACGAGAAGAATGGAAACATTAAGATATTCACATTGGATGGTCAGCTTTTGGATTCAATAAAAGTGAATGTTTATAAATGTATTAGAATGTGTCGATGGCAGTCAAACACACTGGTCATTACGTGTAGGGATCTTTATAATAAACACCAACTGTTGACATTAAAAGTGGAATTTCAATTGTCGTTGGTAATTTACCAAATGAGAAATAATTATAAATGTGTGGCTTCTTTATCAAACAATCAACTGGTTTTGAGTGAATCGGGAGATGGAAGACATTTGCATTTTGTTGATATTGATGAAATACATTCGAGTGTGAAGGAAATAAAAAAAATAGACATACCTGAACCATTAATAAGGAGAAAAGAAGATGGAAATTATTTTGATGACATCCAGGATATTAAAGTTACTGATGAAGATGTCATCATTGTCTTAAACAGGAGATTCATCATTTTCTTCGACAGTGATGGTCAATATTTACATTCAGTCAGACACTACATGGAGTATTTTGGTAATGATGACAGGATGACAATTGATGACAGTTTTTTGTACATTTATGGTCAGTGGGGGAAATATTTTGGTTCACATAAATATCGAAACATTTTGTGTTTGACCCAGAATGGGGAATACAAGAGAATATTCTTGAATGAAAGAATTTATAAAGAAGAAGTATTTTTCGTCAGTATAGACTGTAAAGGACCAAGGTTTGTTGGAAGCCCCAGGAGGGTAATGAGAGGGAATGAATTGTATGTTGAAGGGTTGTTTATGGTGAATCGAGACAGTGTCCCGGTTGCTCGTTTACAAACAGACGAATGTCCTGTTCAAGTAAAAGATTTTGATGTTTCTGAGGAAGGAAAGACAGTTGTGTGTGAAAAAGCCAATAATGAAAATGTTAAAATATTCGATGAAGACGGCCAGTTGCTACGTCACAGAAATGTTGCAAGTTTAGTTGGTGGTGTGTGTTTTACACAAGAATCACACATAATGGCCACGGTTCCTAAAAGAAAAGAAATATTTCAACTGAATGGAGATTTGCAGACATCTAAAGTTTGGCCAAGTCTCATCCCTTATGGTGTAATATGGAGAAATGTGGGGGGTATTTACTGGTGTGTACATATTGAATTGATTGAATGTCATTGCATAAAGATTGATGGGGACCAAGTGAACATTCTGGAATCTGTGTCATTATTAAATCTTGATTCTGGTCTTCGTTTCCCTTCCATTACATCTGAAACAAACAAGGAAATATTCAGTAATGAATTAATTAATAAATTGGAATACAGAGGAGGAGATGGAGGAGGAAGAAGAAGAGGTAAATCAGGTGAAATAATTGTTAAAGGTAGATTAAAGGTGAGATGTGGTAATTACATAGCAGAGATTAGTAATTTAGGAATTGATGAAATATCAGTGAGGAGACTTCCATATAGGACAGCAATGGTCCCTTTTTCCATTCCTGCATTCGAGGAACCTGTTGATTATGATTTGAGGGACATTAGGGACCTGAACAGTAAACTAATTAAGTTAGATGAGAATGTGAGTGTGTTGATGTTTCGAGAAAGTGTCACATTAATCAGAACAACAACAACAACAACAGTGGACATACTTCAACATGAACAACAACAACGACCAGCACTGGACATATGTCGGTGGACAGAGGATGTTTCATTGTCGCCTTGGGAGAGAAATGAGGGTCTTCAACAGGGATCTCTGTCGTTTAAAAACCATCAGAACTGAGAAATACTACAACAGGATTTATAAATACAACGACAATCAACTCGTGTGTGGTGGTCATTATATTAGAGACATAACTCAAGAAGAGAGACACAAGAAATACCAAAGAAGATGGAGAAACAACAAGGATTACTATTATTGCATTGACCCCGACATCTTTGACCCTTATTATGTGGACGTGGTTGATTTCGAAGATGGGAAATGTAAAGATGAAGTGTGTCGTGGGAAGATGAGGAGATGGAGAAGCTTGGAGGGAGATGAAGGGGTGGATGGAGTGGGAGTCACATCTTTTGGTGATGTTTTTGTTTTGAGGAGGGAGATGAAGGAAGAGGGGTTTGGAAGATGGGAAGTTTTTTGTTTTGTGGAATGGTTCAGGGAAAAGTCTTTGGTGAGGAAGATAAGAATAGAAGAAAGAATGTTTTATAGTACGGAAGATTATATTGCAAAAACTGGTCTGATCATAGTTGGTGAATGTGTTTATATAACAGATACAAGAAACAATATTTATGAAATACCTCGACATATTGAAGAGGAAACATCTGAATATGATGAAATCCTGGGATTTGGATATAATCCAAAATATTTACTCCTCAGATGGGATGATAATGAAGTCTTTGAAGTTCTTGGTTTGGATGTTTCAGACAATTCTTTTAGGGTTTTTGGAATTATTCCTGGACGTCAACCTTTTGCTTTCTTTTATTTTGACAAATAAATATTTCCAGAAATATTAAACTTCTATCTTCTTCTTCTTCTTCTTATTGTTGTTGTTGTTGTAAGTGGCTTCGCCCGGGAATCGAACCTGCATCGCATACATTGCATTCTACACACTAACAATTACTGTTGTAACATTCCTCAACACACTTTCTTTGTGTGTGTGTGTGTGTGTATATATATACAGTATATATATATACATATATATATATATACATATATTTATATATATATATACGTACACACATATTTACGAATGTATGTATAGAAATAAGGCTATAAACATAAGTATGAACTCACTTTTGAATATATACACATAACGAGGTGCTCCAGCATGGCCACATTCAGATCACTGAAAACAAGTAAAAAAGAATGTGTAACGGTTCTGGGACAATTTTGCAGTTTTACAAAAATGTGAATATACACGTGTGTGTGTGTATATATACATATATATGAGTGTGTGTGTGTTTATGTAATGTTTAAATATGCACGTTTGTGTGTATATATATGTATGCAGGTGTGTATATATATATATATATATATATATACACACGCTTGCATTTTTGAGTTTGTTGGCACTGTTAGTGTCAAGCAGATCTTCAGAAGCGATAAGAAGCCGAAAGGGTATGCTCCCACTTTCAGTGTTTTCAAATCTAAACCAGGGAGTTCTGAGCTGATGATAGAAATGTCGAGTTGACTACTCTTGAAACGTACGTTCTCAAATAACCTTTGCATTTGATTTTTTAATGTCTTTACCCCCATACTTCCGTGAGTTGAATTGAGCAAACACTATATGAGAGAGGTTTCTTTAAGTATTAGAAATAGTTTAAAAAAAGTTTTTTTGGCTGCTATTTGTAATGAGTTCAGTATGCGGCAAAGTAATTTATTTTACTAAGCCTTTTATATAATGTAATAATTTGAATTCGCCTTAAATGGTCCCTTTGCATACTGAATACTTGGTGAAATTGATTAATTAATTAATTTTACCCTCAATTGTTGAAATATATATATATATCTATATATATATAGATATATATATATGTATCTTTCGCTTTTTCTCTTTTACTTGTTTCAGACATTTGACTGCGGCCATGCTGGAGACGCCTTTAATCGAGCAACTCGACCCCAGGACTTATTCTTTGTAAGCCCAGTACTTATTCTATCGGTCTCTTTTGCTGAACGCTAAGTGACGCATATATATATATATATATATATATATATATATGCATGCAGTACGTATAGGAATGTCTGGTCTGAAACCAGAGACTTTCATAATCATTGATACTCCAATAAAAGGCAGACAACCAACAACAACAACAACACCAGACGACCACCGCCACTGCCTCCATCATCATCACCACCACCACCGCCTCCATCATCATCACCATCATCATCATCGTCGTCATCAGCGTTGTGTGTGCGTGTGTGCAGTCTGCATCTGACAGTTTTTAACGTTTAATAAGAATAGATTGTTGTTGTTGTTGTTGCAGTGACATTCCAACTGCACACACGCACAAACATTGCCTTTCGTCCTCGTAGGGTTGTTGTTGTTGTTGGGGGTTCATACAAAAGAGAAGGACACTTTAAGAAGCATTCAGTAAAAGCTTTCCCATAGCTGGTCATTGTTCATGCTAGAAATAGAAACCAAGTGAATTCAAATTCACATTATTTTTCATATAAAATTTAAAGGACAGCTAAGAACCTTTTATAAATGAAATTGGCCTGTATATGGTCTCATTTCATGCTAGAAAGAGCCACCAAAGCCTTCACATTTTTTGTTTTATCACACATAAATATCGAAGGACAATTTACAATGCATCATTGTCAAATATTGTCCTATAGATGGACTAACATCATGCTAGAAATAACAGCCAAATACTCTAAAATGTGTATCGTTTTTCAGAAAGAAATGAAGGACAGACACATTCAGACACAACTCTTAAAATATTCTCCTGTGGCAGTTTAAGTGTAAAATATTATAAAAGTATGCATCTATGAGTTTTATGTGTTTAAAAATCATAGCAAAGACATCTGTGTATATGTAGGTATATATAAATATACATGTGTATAATTGTTCCTTTATGATGTATAAGCTTCTTCCCTAATAACTTACAGAAAAATGGACATTGTTCATGGAATTTCCTACAAATATGCTTCAGATGGTGTAGATTCCGATTCTATGGGGATTTATTGGGAAAACTTTTTTTCTTTCATAACAAAGGCGAATCTTGTGAATTTTCTAAAACTGCTTTTCCCACCCAGGGTCAAACGGTTTTCACAATGAATTCCGATTTAATCAGAATCTAAACCATCTGAAGAATATTTGTAGAAAATTTCATTAAAAAATATTTAATTTTGTGAAAGTTGTGAGGAAGCAAATTCGGCATAACTACAGATAGATACCCCCACAGACTTTGTTTCCTCATAACTTGCAGAAAAATGGATATTTTTTCAGGAAACTTTCAACAAATAATCGTTTAGTTCCTGTAGATTGAGTTTTTGTAAGGATTTGTTGGAAAAACATTTTCTGAAGTGTTGCGGAAAGGAGTTTCGCAAAATTCACACAACCAGACATTTTCCTGTTGTTTCTAGCACACCACCCTCCTTGTCTTCTTCTTTTTTCTCATTCAATATTTTGACGTTTTTCAATATTTTCCCCTCAGAAACACATTTATGTTATAAAAAAATAAAAAGAATATTTTAAAAATCTATGATTATTTTTAGCCCCACTTCCTGGCCC
>NW_021828384.1:0-8559 GCF_006345805.1 Octopus sinensis
GTATGTATGCAAAGATTTATACATATATATATATATATATATATATACATACATATGTACATATATATATACATATATATATATACAGACACACACACACACACACACACACACACATACATGTTGTAAAGTGGGCTGGATTATACGTTAAATAGAATATAATAAACATCGTACACAAGATTAAATAATTACAGATGACTGCAACGAAAATACATTCCTCTGTTTGCACCTGGCAACCAAAGTAAGATCCTTCCTGGCGATTTAAAGAAAACTCTCTAAAAATGATGCGCTGTAAAGATTCGATCTATGATTGGAAATGCATGTTTCAAAAACCTAAGAATATAGGCGCAGGAGTGGCTGTGTGATAAGTAGCTTGCTTACCAACCACATGGTTCCGGGTTCAGTCCGACTGCTTGGAATCTTGGGTAAGTGTCTTCTGCTATAGCCTCGGGCCGACCAAAGCCTTGTGAGTGGATTTGGTAGACGGAAACTGAAAGAAGCCTGTCGTATATATGTATATATATATATATGTATGTGTATATATATGTTTGTGTGTCTGTGTTTGTCCCCCTAGCATTGCTTGACAACCGATGCTGGTGTGTTTACGTCCCCGTCACTTAGCGGTTCGGCAAAAGAGACCGATAGAATAAGTACTGGGCTTACAAAGAATAAGTCCCGGGGTCGATTTGCTCGACTAAAGGCGGTGCTCCAGCATGGCTGCAGTCAAATGACTGAAACAAGTAAAAGAGTAAAAGAGTAAAGAGTATAGACTCAATAATTTAGAGAAAATGATCATATATACGCAAATGATACGCGAGATAGTTTATAAGACAGAGATATATGTATATATGTTTGTGTGTATGGTCATGTGTATGTGTGCCCTTCAACGTTTGTCCCTCAGCTTCTAATAGAAGGACAGTTGGTGTGGTTTGAGCAGGAGGATATACCCTCAATGTGTAGAAACGTTCGAGCTTTTTCAAAGG
Source organism: Octopus sinensis (assembly GCF_006345805.1). Classification (NCBI taxonomy): domain Eukaryota; kingdom Metazoa; phylum Mollusca; class Cephalopoda; order Octopoda; family Octopodidae; genus Octopus; species Octopus sinensis. The sequence continues at coordinate 984 of NW_021828384.1, forward strand.
ATGCGAGAAACGATGAAAGAAAGAAAGGTAGTGAGAGTCGATCCCAGAAATGTACGGCTAAGTTGTCCTCAGTGGGACAGGAAGTTAGAGAGACGAAGAGAATACCTGTATCCGAGTGACTAATTTGTCTATTTCTCCCCCCTCTCTCTCTCTTCTCTCTCTCTCTCTCTCTCTCTCTCTCTGTATGTGTGTGTTTAATCACAAATATGAAGAATGGAGTAAGTGATTTTAACATGTTAATTTTCTGTTGTTTCATCTCGGTTCGATCTCATCAATCTTGACATATCATGCAATAATGCATTCAACTATTGATTGCTCTCCAAGTACTATTGAAATGATACATGTCGAATCATCAGAATTGCATATAAAAATCTATTGAAAGTACTTGACTTATCTAGAATTTATATGTATATCGAATCTCATTTACATATAAACAAAAGAAACTGTTGGTAAGAGTTAATTGGTCATACTCAATTCTGATTAACCTTATTCGACTTGAGTCATTTCAATAGCGCTCTTGGAGGGTAATGAATAGTTGCACATATTATTGCATAATATGGCAAGATTGATGAGGTCGAATTGCGATGAAACAATATTAAATTCTTTTAGTTAAAACTTGCCGACACCATTATTTTCGCTCTACTGATCGGAGTGAATTTTCAGATAGTTTGGAAGAATGAGCAAACTCCAGATTACTGTTTTCTCTGATAGCCAATACCCATGGATGAGCTTAATTCCAAGATCAATTAAAAAAATTTTATCTTTTATTTGTTCCAGTCATTAGACTGCGGCCTAGAAGAGGTTTTATTCAATGCATCCACATCAGTTCTTAATTTTGTTAAGCCTGGTACTTATTCTATTGATGTCTTGCGAACAGCTAACTTATGAGGATGTAAATACAACACCTGTTGTGAAGCGGTGGTGAGGGACAAACCTAGACACAAACACATACACACACACACGACGGGCTTCTTTCAGTTTCTGTCTACCAAATCCACTCACCAGGCTTTGGTCGACCCGAGGCTATAGTAAAAAACACTTATCCTAGGTACCAAGCAGTGGGGCAGAATCGGGAACCGTGAGACTAAGGAGAAATCTCCTTACTACGCAGCTAGAACTGCACCTGTCCAAATGAATTTATCATCGTTAAATTTTCACGCATGCGTGTACTTATATTCACACATCAGTCAAAGCCCCCCCCTCTCAGCGGCCTGTTTTCTATTGCTTTACAACCATTACATTAACAGTTCGATAAATAGAGTCCATTAACATAAGGTGACAGAATAAAAGAAAATACCGGGGACTACAAAACCCTTGAACTCTGTGTTACATCATGGCGGCCGACAAAAGTAATAGAGTAACTGAAACCTCAAAGAAATGTATTTTCACTATAGAATTAGATGGAAGCTAACATATGTTTCGCATAGTATCGAAATTTAATTGAAAACTTTTGCGTATATAAAATTATTTTGCAGTAAAAAAATACGTAACATAAACTTTACAAGTTTCTTCCTTGTAAAATATTCCAAGTTTAAGAGACAATACAAAGAAACCAGACGACATACTCATCCCCAACACACACATATGTGTGTACATATACAAATATATATATATATATATATATATATATATATATATATATACATACATATATACATATATATATACATATATATATGTATGTATGCAAAGATTTATATATATATATATATATATATATATATATATATATATATATGTATATATATATATACATACATATATACATATATATATACATATATATATGTATGTATGCAAAGATTCATATATATATATATATATATATATATATATATATATTATATATATATATATATATACTAATATATACATATATATATATAATATAATATATATATACACATATATATATACATATATATATGTATGTATGCAAAGATTTATACGTATATATAATATATATATATATATATATATATACAATACATATGTACATATATATATACATATATATATATATACAGACCACACACCACACACACATATATAATATATATATATATATATATATATATATATATATATGTAATCTTTTCTGTGATATGCGCTTTCTTTAAAATTTTGAAGACATTTGTATTGAAAATATGAAAGTATATATAATATTTCGATGCAGAAATATTCAGAATAGTCATGATTTCAATTCAAATATAGAGATACGTTTTCCATAAGCTCCGAGACAGAAATAGATATAGATAAACTCACGTTTATACACATCCATGCATACCTGTCGACACACAAAATCCTATTACAGTTACACACGACAAAATATTTCTACGCCGCCAAGAAGCAGATACAGCAAGCTACGCAAAAATATGTCTAAACTGATGTATGTTTATTTATATAGATATCCAGTATAGCTATTCAGCATATGTTGTGTATATACGCATACAAGACTGTTATACATTTCACGCTGTTAAATGCATATATATATATATATGTGTGTATATATCTGTACGTATGTATGCATATATAGATATAAGAGAAAGTCAGAGAAAGAGAAAGAGAGAAAGAGATAGACATATATATATATATATATATATATATATATATATATATATATATAGTAACACTCACACACACGAATATGTATGTTTATATATATATATATATATATATATATAGATATACGTATACATATATAATGAATATATATGTATACATATACATATACATATATATATATTATGTATATGAATATAACACATACATATATACGCATATATGTTATACATATGTGAATATATATATATGCATATACATATGCATATATATATATTTGAATATATATATATGTATATATGTGTATGTAAATGCATATGTTAATATATAAACGCTCACACACACGCACACACACACATATATATATATATAATATTTACATGTATATACACACACGTACGCAAATATATATCATTTAATGTACACGGTATTTAAATGAAAGCCACTAATAGTTTCATGACATCAAGATACGATATTCGGAATTTCTATATAAAATAGCCTTATATAAAATCTCCAGGCAGTCGTCTGGGCACAACGCACATTTGTCACGTTGGAAGACCAGGACAGTGGTCCGTGCAGAATCCACAAGCAAAACGAAGAAAAAGAGGTTCGTTGCAAAACGTGAAACGAGAAACAACGAGTAAATACAGATGAAAAACGAAATAAATGTGTGGTAAGTAGCTTGTTTACCAACCACATGGTTCTGGGTTCAGTACCAGTGCGTGGCATCTTGGGCAAGTGTCTTCTGCTATAGCCACGGGCCAACCAAAGCTTTGTGAGTGGATTTGGTAGACGGAAACTGAAGGAAGACCGTCGTATAGATGTATATATATGCATGTATGTGTATGTATATATATATATATATATATGTGTGTGTGTGTGCGTGTATGTTTGTGTGTCTGTGTTTGTGCCCCTAGCATTGCTTGACAACCGATGCTGGTGTGTTTATGTCCCCGTCATTTAGCGGTTTGGCAAAAGAGACCGATAGAATAAGTACTGGGCTTACAAAGAATAAGTCCTGGGGTCGAGTTGCTCGATTAAAGGCGGTGCTCCAGCATGGCCGCAGTCAAAATGACTGAAATAAGTAAAAGAGAAAGAGAGAAATAAAACCGAACCAATTCTAGGTTTTCTTCTCGTTTCTCTTTTTCCCGTTTATATTCACACTTAGTCTTCTGGTTCCACTTTTTGAGTCAACGTTCTCATGGTTTCTCATGGGACAGCGTCAGTACTTATTTTTTGGTAAGCCTCATATTAATTCTATCGGTTACTTGTTGCCGAACCGCTAAGTTACGGTGACGTAAAGACACACCAACTGGTTGTCAAACGCTGTTAGGGACAAACACAAATACAAAAACACATATACATACATACATACATACATACATACAACATACATACATACATACAGGCATACATACATACATAGTGCAAATATATGCATACATACATACATACATAAATACATACATACATTAATACATATATACATACATACATACGTACATACATACGTACAGACATACTTACATACATACATACGTGCATACATACATTCATACATAATACATACAGGCATACATACATAATACATAAATACATACATACATACGTGCATACATACATACGTGCATACATACATACATACATACATACTTACATACACGTATACATGATGGCTGCCCCCTCGTTATCGAGTATGGCAATTGCACGAAGCTTAACTGTTACTGGTGCTGTGATCGAATGTGACTTTTATTTGCTTTTTAAGGCTACAGCCAGCCATTCAGTTGAGACTCACAGTACCATCAACAATCATGAACAATGTTGTTATCGTGCAATGCCTGAGCAAGAAGATTTTTTTAAAGTGAGGAAAGGCTGTGCACTGAGTCGATCCCACCCACTAAGCAACTGCAGCCATAATCCGAAAAGAAGAACAAGTCAACATCATTGGTAACCACTGAGCCGCAGATTTTATGTCGGAGTTATCCCAGTTACCTGAGTTACCTTGTCCTAGAAGGATGCCCTAACAAAGGCTAGAAGTCCTTCACTCCCAATGGTTTAACCGCACGATCGGGTATTCAATCCGATTATTTCTATGTCCTCACGCTTGATACAGCTTTAAGACATTTATTGGATGGCCGTTGACTCTCAAGAGTTCCTCCGCCCTTTGACTGGTTTTGTTTTTCATACAGCAGGGTGTCCAATAAACACCTTCTTCCCCAAGCAAGCTTGGTGGGGTTGCCGGTTTAGTCGCCGACGACCCGACCATGCAACAGGTTGTACTGGGTTACATGTTACCAGTAGCACTCGAAAGTGACCTGACATAATATATATACATACATACATACATACATACATACTCATAGGCATACACGCACACACACGAATACACACACACACACAATTTTATGTCGGTAGGGTAAAGCTTCAGCTGTATCCTCCTGAAGCACACCTGCTTATAACAGAATTACAATCTCGTGTGTTGTTGTTGTCATGGTATTTGTGTGAGATAAATTTTAAAGTTCTGGAAAATTCTGGAAATATTATTTCCAAAGTTATTATATAACAAATCAGTAATGTGGAAAATTTGCTGGAATTATTTAATCCCTATTACATATATTTCATTAGCTAATAAGATTAGCTAAATCGTACATGTTGGATAAATATGTAAAAAAATTCCTAACGGAAATTCTTCTGACCGAGAATCAAACATAAATAATTTACTTAGACGGAAAAAGCCAGAAGACATCTATGAGATTCGAGCCCTGCATCTGCTGCTTCGTTTACCGCAGATGCATGATTCAACTCGCGCGGGTGGCCTTCGGCTTTTTAGTTTTCTGTTCAAGTGTTTTTTTTCTTTGTCGCTTTTGGCCAGTGCATTATGGGTAATTATTGCTGGTTTCGCTGTCTAAATACTTCGATAATAGATGACTTATATCCACACACAGACACACACACACACACACATATTTAGAGACAGATGCATACAGATATATATATGTATGTATATGTGTTTATGTATACAAATCGAGAGAGAGAGAGAGAGAGGGAGAGAGGCTCTGAGAATGTGTGTCCATCTGATAGTGGAGAAATGTGTGGCGTAATCTAATGACCAATATTAATATGAAAACGATTTCTTCTTTATCTTTACCATAAATCTTAAATGTAATAATCAGAGTTATACATATAGAAGCAACAACAAAAACAATAACGAAGACGAAGCTCAAACAAAGCTCACACGATTTGAAAAACACTGATAAAATCTTAATATGGAAAAGTTACAAGAGCAATCTATTCGTTATTATGAACAAAATTGAATATATCAGAAAATCGATACTACATAATACAACAACAGCAAATTCGTCAAAATTAAGTAAGATAACACTACACGCGTAGAATTCAAACTCAACAAATTAAGTACATAGAAAGAAAGAGTTTTCCCCGAATATATATCTATAGAAATACATAAACATAATAAGCGATTCCGACCTATTATCTTTCAAATCAAATCAACACACCAACATACGAAACACTAAACAATTTGACATAATTATCGAACAATATACACCAGAGATATATAGATTCTGCTTATCTGACGAGTTCATGTAGAATCTGCTAGAAACCGATAAATTTGGCAAGTTTTTCGCTGTGGATACAGGAAGGCTTATCAGTTATGTTCACGTAATTGAAACCATTGATATGATACTAGGTGAATTATATATACACCCAGAATTAAAAGCGCCTTATAATTCAAGAAATATCTTTGATATAATTCAACAAGCACGCGCAGTGGAGGTGCATACGATACATTTTTCCTACACGACACTACACACATATCATCCTCAAAAACCGACCCACAAAATTATAAAGGACGAAGCAAAATTTACACAGGACGAAGCAAAATATTAGTTACACAGTTACAATTAACGAATATATGGAACATCTCAACCTATGGAAAATATATGTTACATTTAAAGATCATAAGTATAATCTTAAAGGAAACCATAGACGCAGCTTAATTAACCTAATGATACTTGAAATAGGAAGAATGTGCTATAAATACGGGATGTTATCTTCGTTGAAACACATGTTCTGTTCCTGAGGAACTCCACCTACAAACAGGAAAGCATTAACAGACAAAACAATAATGAGAGCATTAGAATTTCTTAACATTTAACTATATCTCCTATCTTCATATCATCCTTCAGCAGTTTTTTTTCCTCCTTCAATCATCTTTCTTCCTCCCTTTTCAACCAAACCATTGAATTCCATGTTTTAAAGCCTCGGTACAGTTACGGTAGCACTCAACCGATCACTTGTAATGTGATCTGGATTGTTCATGCCGATCGAGCATGCGTAAATAATATGTCTTCTGTCTGTGATTGTAAGTATATGTGAGAAAGAAACAAATACAGTTCAAATCCTTTCGGTTTTTTTTGTTTTGTTTTTTTGCTTGAATCTTCATTGAGTACAGCCAAATCTCATTTAAGGGTGCAGGCATTAACGTTGAGGGAGACCCGTTCATTTGCACAGTAGAAGATCGGTTAATTATAAAGTCCCATCTCCAGTCAACCATCAAACGATATTATAACTCTACGAAATTGACTGAAGAACTGAATACATATTGTGCCAAATCCAGAATAGCAGGATCAACCCAAAGTGTTATATATATAACGGGAAGCTTTATGAAAATAGACAAAAGACGAAGGCAGGTGGAATACAAACAAACAATTCTATTAGTATGGCGCTCAGGAATATAAATGAAACAAGTCTTTAACGTTCGAGCCTACGCTCTTCCACAGAAAGATTACAAGGCAAAAAACACAGAAGAGGAGAGAAAAAATATGCGGGCAGAAGCTAGCGAATCAACATGGCGATCTGATTTCGGCCAGAAGTCAAAGATCAACATGAGACGCAAGAGCGAAATTAGGGGAGATAATAGGGTTGAATGACCCCGCTCAAACATAAGAGTGTGTGTGTGTGTGTATGAGAAGAGTGTGTGTGTGTGTGTGTGTGT
>NW_021828385.1:2500-8725 GCF_006345805.1 Octopus sinensis
TTATTATATTTCATTATTATATTATTATTATTATCTATTATTGTTGGTATTACTACTTATTTTATTATTATTGTTGTTGTTACTATTAATAGATGATTATTGTTGTTGTTGTTACTATTATTATTATTAGTTAGTTAGTTGGTAGCAGTAGTGTTGCTGCTCTCATTGTTGTTGTTGCTGCTGCTACTGCTGCTGCTGCCACTACTACTACTACTACTACTACTACTACTACTGCTACTGCTGCTGCTGCTAGCCAATGTTGTTCTTGCTGTTCCTGTTGTGTCGCTTATTGTTCTTTAACGCTCGACCGAAAACAAAACTTGCAAAGAAAAATAAAATAAAAAAACAAACAAACAAACAAACAAACAAACAAACAAACAAAAAACAAAGGCCTTCCAACCGTGACCATCCTGTCAATCTATTCTGATCAGACGACGATCGATTTCGAGGCCTGCATTTGTTATTCAGCATACGTGAATTTTCAAGATTGCAAAGTGTCATTTGAGCGTCACTTGACTGCTGTTTCTAGCAAGGAGAAGTACTACCACGTGGTGGGGGGAAGGGGAGGGGATTCTCACACATTTTTTATGCTTTTTTAAAAAATTATTATTATTATTATTATTATTATTATTATTATTGCAGTTTTTCTTTTTGTTACTTCTCTCACAGCTGTTGTATTTTTGATGGTGGTGGTGGTGGTGGTGGTGACGACGATGATGATGATTATGATGATAGTGGTGGTGACGGTGGTGGTGGTGGGGGTGACGATGATGATGATGATGGTGGTGGCGGTGGTGGTGTTGATGATGATTATGATGGTGGTGATGGTGGTGGTGGTGTTGATGATGATGATGATGATTGTGGTAATGGTGATCGTGATGGTGGTCATGATAGTAATGCTGATGATGATGATGATAATGGTGGTGGTAGTGGTTATGATGATCGTGGTGGTGGTGGTGGTGATGCTGACAATGACAATGACGATGGTGGTGGTGATGTTGGCAGTGGTTGCAGTAGTGGTGCCAGCGGTGGTGGTGGTGGTAGTGGTGGTGGAGGTCATGATGGTGGTGATGTTGGCAGTGGTTGCAGTAGTGGTGCCAGCGGTGGTGGTGGTGGTAGTGGTGGTGGAGGTCATGATGGTGGTGATGATGATGATGATGATGATGGTGGTGGTGGTGATGTTGGCAGTGGTTGCAGTAGTGGAGCCAACGGTGGTGGTGGTGGTAGTGGTGGTGGTGGTGGTGATGCTGACAATGACAATGATGATGGTGGTGGTGGTGATGTTGGCAGTGGTTGCAGTAGTGGTGCTAGTGGTGGTGGTGGTAGTGGTGGTGGAGGTCATGATGATGATGATGATGGCAGTGTTGGTCGGTGGTCTTGATGGTGATGATGATGATGATGATGATGATGATGGTGGTGGTGGTGATGTTGGCAGTGGTTGCAGTAGTGGTGCCAACGGTGGTAGTGGTGGTGGTAGTGGTGATGCTGACAATGACAATGATGATGGTGGTGGTGGTGATGTTGGCAGTGGTTGCAGTAGTGGTGCCGGTGGTGGTAGTGGTGATGCTGACAATGACAATGATGATGGTGGTGGTGATGCTGGCAATGGTTGCAGTAGTAGTGCTAGTGGTGGTGGTGGTGGTGGTAGTGGTGGTGGTGGTGGAGGTAATGATGATGATGATGATGGCAGTGTTGGTCGGTGGTCTTGATGGTGATGATGATGATGATGATGATGATGATGGTGGTGGTGGTGATGTTGGCAGTGGTTGCAGTAGTGGAGCCAACGGTGGTGGTGGTGATGCTGACAATGACAATGATGATGGTGGTGGTGATGCTGGCAATGGTTGCAGTAGTGGTGCTAGTGGTGGTGGTGGTGGAGGTCATGATGGTGATGATGATGATGGCAGTGTTGGTCGGTGGTCTTGATGGTGATGATGATGATGGTGGTGATAATGATGATGTTAACGATGGCAACAATGATGTTGATGATGATGTGGATGACAAAATACTTACTGATGGATATTTCTTCTTAATCATTAAGATCTGAGTTCAAATTCTGCTGGGGGTCAATTTTACCTTCCATTGCTCTGAGTTTGAGTCAATAAAGTACAACACACGGGTTGATGTAATCAAATGACCACTTCCCACTAAAATTGCTGGCCTGACATCAAAATTTGAATTTTTCCATTATTATTACTATTATTATTATCATTATTATTATTGTTTTAATTGTGTACTCATTGTTTATATTGTCCCCTATATTGTCCCCTGTATAAGGCGGTGAGCTGGCAGAAACGTTAGCATGCTGGGCAAAATGCTTAGCGGCATTTCATCTGTCTTTTAGGTTCTGAGTTCAAATTCCGCAAAGGTTGACATTGTCTTCATTTTCTCAGGGTTGATAAGTTAAGTACCAGTTGTGTATTGGGGAGGGGGGGTCGATGTAACCGACAGCCGCATCCCTAAAAATTCTGGGCTTTGTGCCTAGAGTAGAAAAGAATATCAATATATTTCTAAGGCGGCGAGCTGGCAGAAGAGTTAGCATCCGGGCGAAATGATTAGCAGTCTTTCATCTGTCTTTACGTTCTGAGTTCAAATTCCACTGAGGTCGACTTTACCTTTTATCTTTTCAGGGTTGGTAAATTAAGTACCAGTTGCATGCTGGGGTCGATCTAATCGACAGCCCCCTCCCCAAAAATTTCGTGCCTTGTGCCTAGACTAGAAAAGAGTGTATTGTCCCCTACACGTTGGCTCTGGTAGCCAATAAACAAAATTATTATTATTATTATTAATTTTTTCTTTTTCATTTGTGTCATGTACTATGTATATAGTGCATATACTTTTCTTTATTATTATTATTATTATTCCATTATGTATAAACCCCCACACTTTATGTCTGTCTCAGTGCTATGCCCCTCATCCTTTGCCCTGGAGGCAAATAAAAGATATCATTATTATTATTATTATTATTATTCAGTAGTTTTATTTTTATAGCGTGCTTTCACTTCACTACCGAGCGCAGCTCTGTGTGCCTTGGCTATGTGCTGTGATTTGTTGCGATGCTCTGATGGTTACTGTATTGAAAGTGTTTAGCGTAGGATGTGTGCAGAGACCAGTAGTACAATTTTCTGTATGTATTTGTAAGTCCTAGCGTTTTTGTTATGTATTTGTCTGAATATTTTTTTTTATCATGCCTAATGCGCCCACTATGATAAGAATTGTTTCTGTTTTCAGATTCCACATTCGAGTTACCTCTATTTCCAGGTCTTTGTATTTTTTATTATTATTATTGGCGGCGAGCTAGCAGAAACGTTAGCACACCGGGCAAAATGCGTAGCCATATTTTGTCTGCCGCTACGTTCTGAGTTCAAATTCCGCCGAGGTCGACTTTGCCTTTCATCCTTTTGAGGTCGATTAAATAAGTACCAGTTACACACTGGGGTCGATATAATCAACTTAATCCATTTGTCTGTCCTTGTTTGTCCTCTCTGTGTTTAGCCCCTTGTGGGTAGTAAAGAAATAAATTATTATTATTATTATTATTACTATTATTAAGGTGGCGAGCTGGCAGAATCATTAGCATGCTGGACAAAATGCTTAGCAGTACTTCACCGACTGCTTTGTTCTGTGTTCAAATTCCGCCGAGGTCAACTTTGCCTTTCATCCTTTCAGGGTCAATAAATTAAGTACCAGTGAAACACTGGGGTCGTTGTAATTGACTAGTCCTCTTCCCACAAATTTCAGGCCTTGTGCCTTTAGTAGAAAGGATTGTTATTATTATTATTATTATTATTATTATTATTATTATTAATCAGGTGGCAAGCTGGCAGAATCGTTAGCATGCCAGGTGAAATGCTTAGCAGTACTTCACCCATTGCTCCGTTCAAATTCTGCTGACGTCAACTTTGCCTTTCATCTTTTCGGAGTCGATAAAATAAGTACCAGTTGCGTACTGGGGTCGATGTAATCGACTCATCCCCTCCCTCAAAACTGCTACCCTTGTGGCAAAATTTGAAATCATTATCACTGTAGCATGGTACCGCAGGTTGCAAGTAGTAAGCCCGCTATGCATGCAAAAAAGACTCCAGGAGCTCCAACAAAACCTGTGATAATAATAATAATAATGATAATAATAATAATAATAATAATAATAATAATAATAATAATAATAATGATGATGATAATAATAATAATAATAATAATAATAATAATAATGATGATGATAATAATAATAATAATAATAATGATGATAATAATAATAATAGACTCATATCCTCCCTCAAAACTGTTACCCTTGTGTCAAAATTTGAAGCCATTATTATTATTATCATTATTATTATTATCATTATCATTATTATTGTGTGAGAGAGCAGTGCATGCCATCAAAGTGACACTGGGGTAAAATATACGAAGCCCAGTATACCCATCATGACTACCCGTCTGATAAGGGTACACCAGGCACATGCATCACAGCCATATGTGCGTGACATGGTGATCTCATATCAAGATAAACAGGGCGTGACCTTGCAGGTGGGGCCCAGTTAGAATTTTCTTCTAGTCAAGTAGCCCGTCCCACTCAAATGGTCCCTGAATAACGGTTGTTTAAGGATATTGAATGAAACATCCATGCTTCCAGAGGTGAATTATCCAAACCCCAAAGAATCCCTCTCGACACATGGCTATGATGCTCCCCAACTACTTCTGCTCATGATCAGAGATGCACATATTATTATTATTATCATTATTATTATTATTATCATTATTATTATTATTATTATTAATATCATCATTATTATTGGCCGTTTGCCAGCTCTGTCTGGCACCTGTGCGGGTGGCACGTAAAAAGCACCCACTACACTCATGGAGTGGTTGTCGTTAGGAAGGGCATCCAGCCGTAGAAACACTGCCAGATCTGACTGGGCCTGACGAAGCCTTCCAGCTTCACAGACCCCAGTTGAACCGTCCAACCCATGCTAGCATGGAAAGTGGACGCTAAATGATGATGATGATGATTATTATTATTAAGGCAACAGGATGGCAGAATCGTTAGCACATGGGCTGAAGTCCTTTGCAGTATTTCATCTGCCGCAATGTTCTGAGTTCAAATTCCACCAAGGTCAACTTTGCTTTCATCTTTTCAGGGTCAATTAAATAAGTACCTATTTCTTTATTACCCACAAGGGCCTAAACATAGAGGGGACAAACAAGGACAGACATAGGTATTAAGTCGATTACATCGACCCAGTGCGTAACTGGTACTTAATTTATCGACCTCGAAAGGATGAAAGGCAAAATTGACCTTGGCGGAATTTGAACTGACAACGTAACGGCAGATGAAATACCTATTTCTTTACTACCCAAAAGGGGCTAAACGCAGAAAGGACAAACGGATTAAGTCGATTATATCGACCCCAGTGTGTAACTGGTACTTATTTAATCAACCCCGAAAGGATGAAAGGCAAAGTCGACTTCGGCGGAATTTGAACTCACACCGTAACAGCAGACGAAATACCGCTAAGCATTTCACCCAGCGTGCTAACGTTTCTACCAGCTCGCCACCTTATAATTAAATAAGTACCAGTTACGCACTGGGGTCGATGTAATTGACTTAATCCTTGCTCCAAATTTGAGGCCTTGTGCTTCCAGTAGAAAGGATCAATATTATTACGATTGTTATTATTATTATTATCATCACTGTTATTAAGGTAGTGAACTAGCAGAAGTGTTAGCACGCCAGGCAAAACAGTCAGCGGCATTTCAGCTGTCCTTATGTTCCGAGTTCAAATTCCGCCAAGGTTGACTTTGCCTTTTGTCCTTTCAGGGTCGATGAATTAAGTACTAGTGAAATACTGGGGTCAATGTAATCAACCAATACCCTCCCCCAAAACTTCAAGGCCTTATACCTTCAGTAGAAAGGATAATATACTCTTTACTCTCTTTTACTCTTTTACTTCTTTCAGTCATTTGACTGCGGCCATGCTGGAGCACCACCTTTAGTCGAGCAAATAGACCCCGGAACTTATTCTTTGTAAGCCCAGTACTTATTCTATCTGTCTCTTTTGCCGAACTGCTAAGTGACGGGGACATAAACACACCAGCATCAGTTGTCAAGCAATGCTAGGGGGACAAACACAGACACACAAACACACACACACACACACATACATATATAATATATACATATATACGACGGGCTTCTTTCAGTTTCCATCTACCAAATCCACTCAC
>NW_021828386.1:0-8604 GCF_006345805.1 Octopus sinensis
ACATACATACATACACACACACACATACATACATACATACATACATACACACACACATACATACATACATACATACACACAGGGAATGACAGAAGTAAATAAACACCCCATAAAACATCATTTTATATTTATTCTAACTTGTAAAAGTTTATATTTTTTATGAATTGATATTTTTTTTTACATTTCAGGTTCTATATGTGACTGTTTAAACATGTCTTGTACAAAAGAAACCTTGGAGCTGTCTGGATTTCACAGAGGCCATATTGTGGGTCATTCTGAAGGTGGACATAGTCAGCGTAAAATCGCTGGAACCTTGGCATCCCGCTTTCTATAGTTAATTCACCAGAGAGAGAAAGGTGTCTCATCACATCGCCCAGATCAACCAGGCCCTTCTGACAAGACCCCCTCTCTTTGCTAAGGGAAGTGTGGAGGGTAATCCTCGTTGCAAGGCCACTGATACAGCAGAACAATTTGATATCAGACTCAGAACATCTGTCAGGTATCTCCACAAACTTGGCTTCTATGGCAGAGCAGAAAAAAAGGAAGCCACGCCTTCGACCCGCCAACATCAAGCGGAGATTGGGCCAGTGAGATGGTGGAGAGGCCACTAGCATTTTGGGACATTGTCACATTCTCTGATTAGTCTAGATTTGCTGTATTGCCTAACAGTGGTCGAGTGTGGATCTGGAGACTCTGTGATCAAGAATTTGATGCGAAAAGATTGCAGACAACAATGAAACATGGCTGCTATTCTGTGATGGTCTGGGGAGAAATTTGGAGCAATGGTTGATCAGTGCTGGTGGAGTGTGAGGTAAACATAAACTCAGATAATTATGTGTCCTTATTGAAGAAAGGACTCTTTCCAGTCTTCTGCAGTGGTGAAATGATTAAAGAAGACTCTTTATTTAATTGTTAAATGGGTAAAATGACCCAAGATTTGTTGGATGAGAATGGGTTTAAAAAGCTTCCATGGTGAAGCCAGTCACCAGATATAAACCCTATTGGACACTTCTGGGACATAATGGACAAAACAGTTCGTTAAAAGAACAAGAATGCATCTTAAAAGCCAGATTCATTGAGATTACTGCATGAAACTTGGTAACAAACTGCATACATACATACACACATACATACATACATACATACATACATACATACATACATACATACATACATACAGACAGACAGACAGACAGACAGACAGACAGATCGCTCCACACTCAAAGAACAGCCATGCACCACTTTAAGCAAATCACTTCATTTCACGTTGCTCCAGTCAACTCAGCTGGCAAAAGTGAGCACTCCTGCGAGGGACTGGCGTCCCATCCAGGGAAGGAGGAAAAATATACGACACAGATGCGGAAAACACACACACACACACACACACATATATATATATAATATATATATATTATATATATGTGTGTGTGTGTGTGTAACTGCTTCTTTCCATTTCTGTCTACCAAGTCTTTGGTCGGCCCGAGGCTATAGTAGAAGACACTAACCGAGGACCTCAACCTGGAACCATGTGGTTGGGAAGCAAGCCAATTACCACAGAGCCACGCCTGCTTGTCATCTCAAAAGCTATCACCATTTTGACCTTCATCTATCTGTTCACATCGCTTTTTTTTTTTTGTTTTGTTTTTTCAATGGTGCCGTCTCCATGTACAGCTTATCACCTTCCGCAGGTAACGGACATCCTTCTTCTTTTAACATCGAGAACTCTGTGACAACACGTTGGTTCTACTTGGAAACCGTTATCTACCTGCAATGAAGAACAGGAAAAAAGAGTTACTGACAGCAACGATTTCAACTGTCTATATCAATATATAATAATGCTAGGCCTACTTTTCGACTACCTTCAACATAACACCTTTGTGTGTGTATATGTGCGTGTGCGTGTGCGTGTGTGTGCACGCGCGTGTGTGTGCACGCGCGTGTGTGTATAAATTGTACATACATACGTGTGTGTATCACTTTGTATGTTTATAAATTTGTATACTTATATGCATGTGAACAGGTGTCTATGTATGTGGACTCATATTTTTGCATGTGTATGTATATACATAGTTATACATGTGTGTGCGTGTGTGTATACATGTGTATCTACAATATATTTTATTAATATATATGCATATATACGTATATATATATATATATGCATATATATATATACACATATATACACATATATATATATATGCATATATAGATACACATATACACCTTAAATATTTGTGCATATGTAGTATATTGTATACGCACACATATACAAAATACATACATATATATACATACATATATGCAGCTATATGTATACACACTTCCCATATATACGTATAAATATATACATATATATACACAGATATATATATACAGATATATGTGTGTACGTGTGTATGTTAATATGTATATATTTATCTATGTATGTATTTATGTATGTGTGTGTGTATGTATGTATGTATATATGTATGTATGTATGTAAGTATGTATGTATGACAAAAATCGAACAGTTAAAGAAAGTGAAGTCCAGCCGACAATTGAGTTTGTAGAAACAATAATAAAATGGCGACTATAATGATTTCTAGCTGTCGGCTGCTCCAAACGAAAATGGCTTCTCTATATTCACATTGAAATGATCATAATGTTATTAGGTGTCGGCTCTATTAGTATCGGCCAGCCAGCATTTACAATTGTCGAGTAACTAATCACCGTTACAAATTACAACTGGCTTAAGTCTTATTTTCGTTCTATTCACTTTATTACAATAGATGCTGTTGTTTTTAATGTTGTGGTCGTTGTTAGTGTAGCGAGCGTGGCTGCTCGTTCGAGATGGCGGTCGTCGCCATTGTACCTATTTCTTTATATCTTTTTGTTCCGTTTTCTTTTTCGTCTTTTCCTAGACTTTGTTCCAGTCCTCCTTAGTTTACTTGTTGTTGTTGCTGTTGTTGTTGTTGTTGTTGTTGTGTTGTTATACTTCTTGTATTCCTTCGGCTTCGTATTCTTCATTTCCTTCTTTTTGCTCACTCTTTATATTGGTAGTTACATATTGTTGTTGTTGTTGTTCTTGTTAGTATTAACATTATTACCGTTATTGCCAGTAGTAGTAGCAGTAGTAGTAGCAGCAGCGGCAGTAGCAGCAGTTGTGGTGTTGATGTTACTGTCGATTTGAATCAATATGTTACCCTCAAGTGGTATTTACTATTCTGTGTGCTTCCGTTTTATATATACACACATATACATACATATGTATGTATATATATATATATATATGTGTGTGTGTGTGTGTGTGTGTGTGTGTATTCATACTCACGCACACTCACACATACATACATACACACACACATATAAATACATATATATATATATATATACAGAGAGAGAGAGAGATAATATATATATATATATATATATGTGTATATATATATGTGTGTGTGTGTGTATGTATACATATATATATATATATATGTATATATATATATACATTCATTATACATATACATTCATATATATATATATATACTTAAACAAACGTAAGTATATACTTGCTTATATATTTATATATATGAGTATATGCCTATATAACTGTGTATATGTGTACATGTTTATACATGTCTGTATATGTCTGTTTGCGTGTATGCGTGTACGTTTGTATATGTTTCTATGTGCGCACATGTCTATATATGAATATGTATGTATGTGTCTATGTGTGCTTTTATACAGTAATGCTATGCGATTGGGTCTCTCTCGTTTCTTCTCACAATATTTTACAACTTTCAATTATTTTTTTTCCTTTCGTTTCTTGTTTTTTTCTTTTCCTTTTTTGCTTCTTTTGTTTTCCAATTTGTCGAACTCACTTGTCTGTCAGTTTGAATATATGTTACAAGTAACTCAGTCTGCACCGAGATCTTATTTTATTTCATGTATATACCTATGTCTACGTATGCACACACAGCATATAAATATAAATACGTATATATATATATATATATATATATATATATATATATATATATATTTCGACTTGCAGACGGGAGAGATAGAACTTAATATATAAAGGAGAATATATGATGAATCATTTTATTTTTTCTTAATCGAAAAGCTACAGCAGCACAAGTGCCTTGAATTTCGTGCCAATGCACTTAACGTGGGTTCGTTGACACGAAATCTATCCCATGAATCAACGCAGCTTCTTGGCTAACATGCACACATACCACACAAACACATGCACACAAACAGATATATTTAGAGATTTGATCTCAGTGAATCTAGCCAATGAAAACTAATCAAATTTACGTTAGCAAACGTAGTTTGGAAAGTTCGAAACCTAGGGCCTAGATTATCCACATCTGGGTTGTACATTTAATGTTCTTCCTACAGATATGATGAACTTTTTATACTTGTTTGTTGTTCCTTCTCGAGTCATGCCTGGCTCATAAGGGCCGGTTTCCCGGTTTTCTTGGCGTATAGGTTCCCCACCTGGACGGGACGCCGGTCCGTCGCAGGTGAGCTGCAAGATGCAGGAGGAAAGAGTGAGAGAAAGTTGTGGTAAAAGAGTCAGCCGGAGCCGCGTGGAGCTTAGGTGTTTCGCTCATAAACACACACATCACCCTGTTTGAGATTCGAACTCGCGATCCCTTGACCGCGAGTTCGCTGCTCTAACCACTAGGCCATGTGCCTCCACATGGGTAATATTTTGCCAGAAAAAATATTTAAAGTTGATGAAAGAGTCATATATTAGCAGCGCAAACCTGAACGTCCGTACAACGTGATCAGATCCCTTGAACTTTCCTTCAATGATTTACCTACCTACGGTGCTACGTACGTGACATTCGGGGATAAACTGCAGTGTTTACCAGACAACTTGACCTTGAGGTGGTCGAAGAAGACGTTGGACATTTGAAAGAAGCTGAAAGCGAAAGCGTGAGAAACACGAAATTGATGGAGCTGGAAATGAAGCGCCATTGAGAAGGTTTTCGAAATTTTCGAAATTTTCGAAATTTTTTCTCTTATGAGGTTTTCACGCTATCTACCTGACAATTTCTTGTTAAGTTTTCCTTATTAAGTAGTTGTCCTTAATTGCTAAATTTTTATTCCGAAAAAACTTTTCCTCTCCCGAAATGCAATTCGTAAAAGTTTGCCATTTATCCGGATGTAATATATGTAAACTCACCATGTGCTTCGTTGATGTTGATCAGTTAGCTGATCGGCTTAAGCGGGGCAGGGTCGTTGTTTATTTATAATACATTCAGGCCTGCTGATGAGTACGTAAGTATGAAATCACTGTGATACAGGTCTATTTTTTTTTTTAAATGTCTTACTTTGAAAATTGCATTCGGTTGGGATTAGTAATATTTTTGGTAGAAATGACTAATTGTCCCTCTTAGCGTTTGGCATGTATGTATAATGCCTTCTGGTATGTATGTATAATGCCCTCTATATATAAATTTATAATATATATATATATATATATATATATGCATATGTATATATAATATATATATATAAATATATATGTATGTGTATGTGTACATATATATATATATATGTATATACGTATGTGTGTGTGTGTATAGATATAAGTATATGTGTACTTAAGTGGATTTCTGATGGATAGAGTTAGATTTGGCGTGAGGCAATTATAAACGTGAGTATTAGAGTATTATCGGTGTTAGTGCGAGAATAATGTATATCATTTGCAATTTTCATATCGTTAATAGTGAGCAAGGCTGTAATGAACTTATCTGGTTTGGGTACTCTTCGTTGGAGTGAATATATACATATATATATACATACTTGTGCGTGTATATATATATATATATATTGATTGGTGTGTATATATGCATACCACCATATACGTATAGACGTATAATGTAGATTTGTATATTCACACAAGCATGTGTGTGTGTGTCTGTCTGCGTGTATGAGATCCCGTGTGTATACGTCTATATTTTGTGTAACTTATGTCCTCAACTTCTGACCTGAACGAGTTTATATATACACATTTCCTTTATTCTTTTATTCTTCTACTTGTTTCAATCACTGGAACACACCCATTCTGGAGCACTGCACTGAATAGTTTAATAGAATATTTCTCAACCATTGTTTTTCTTTTTTTATCTAAGGAACTTTTTGATTACTAATTTATTCTGGTGGACCTTCAAAGTCAACTGATTTTTAGAAACTTATAGACTCGTCTTTCAAAATCCCTATTTTGTTTTTCACCCATTAACTTTGAATTATTTAACTCTTTACAGATTAGATTATTCTATCAAACATAATGCTTATTGGTTCACATTGATTTGAATTAATCATGCATTATCTCATATCTTCAAGATCTTGATGGTGCAATTACTTAATGTAGAATAACATTGTAGGGTAGGTGTGAGAGCCTGGATCTGGTCAGTTTGAACATAAAACAGATTAAATATTTTGGCCTTGATATGGCCGCTTTAAATACTAAAGGGTTAAAACGTTAGAGAAAGAAATCCGGTCGTTTCTTGCAATAAATACATTTCAATCAAAATTTTCTCATGGGCCCTTAGAAAGCTACCTGTGGTTCCCTAATTTACCATTTTCTTGTGTGGACCCTGCCCCCAATGTCTTATATGAAGCCCCAGGAGACATATGGAGCCCGGTCGAGACCCAATGGCTTAATAAAGGAAATCAACCCCAGGACTAATTCTTTTTAAACTTGGTACTTGATGTGTTGGTTTCTTTTGCCCAACCGCTAAGTAACGGGGACGTAAACAAACCAACCCCAGTTGTCAAGTGAAGTAGGAACATACGCGCATACACACACACACACACACACCCATATACACAGAAATACACAGACACACAGACACACAAACACACACACACATACACACGGGCTAACATACAGTTTAAACCTAGCAAATTCACTCGCAAAACACTAGTCGACCCAGGGCTCTGACGCCGTGCAGTGGGACTGAACCTAAAACCACATACTTATGAAGCGAGGTGATGGTGATAGTGGCGGTGTTGGAGGAGACGAAGATGAGTTCATGGCGGCAAGATATTTCATGAATGTAATCATGATAGTGTTCATGATGATGATTATGATGAGAGAGGTTTACTGCTGCTGTTGTTGCTGGTGCAGATGCTGATGGTGGTGGTGGTGGTGGTGGTGATAGGGGGGGATAACGATGATGATTTTGATGGTGACGATGACGAGGATGATGGAGGCGGCGTAATGAATGACGATGACAATGACAATAATGAGGACGAGGAGGAGGCGGATGATGATGAGGATGAGGATGACGACGACAACGAAAAAAATGGTGATGTTATTGATGTCGCTACTGCTGCCACTGCTGCCGCTGAAGATGATGATGATGATGATGGTAATGATGGTGATAATGACGATAATGGTGGTGGTGGTGGTGATGACCATGATGATGATGACTACGACGATGTCGAAAATGATTATGTTATTCATGATTATGAGAACGACGATGATAACAAGTGATCATCATAGTTATCATCATAACCATCATCATCACAACTACCGTCATCGTTGGCACCATCATCATCATCATCATCAACATCACCATTAACATCGACATTCTCTTCGTTGTCGTTGCCATCATTATCATCATCATCATCACCATTACCTCCACCACCACCGTCACCTCCATCATCGTTACCTCCACCATCACCAATACCACCATTATCATCATCACCACCGGCACCATCATCACCTTCATCGTCATCGTCATCATCATCTTCATCACCACCATCACCATCATCATCATTGTCATCATCATCATCGTCATCATCATCATCATCATCGTCATCATCATCATCATCATCATCATCACCACCATCATCATCTTCATCGTCATCATCTTCATCATCATCATCATCATCATCATCTTCATCATCATCTTCATCATCATCATCATCATCATCATCACTATCGTCATTATCATAATCATCATCATCATCTTCCTCATCATCCTCATAAACATCATCATTGTCACCATCATCATCATCGTCATCATCATCATCATCATCATCATCATCACCACCTGTATGTGCGATGGTGAAGAATGAAAATTCAGGTGCTAAATGGTCTGGCAAAAACATCTGCCAACAAACTATAACTTCCTCTTCTAGCATCATTTACCGTTTTTTTTTCTTCTCTCTTTTCTTTCTTCCCTCCACCTCCCTCCCCCCGCCTTCACCCCCACCCTCCCACCATCTTCCGCTCCGAGAGACGCTGAATTGTATTTGTTGATTTATTTCGTTCTGAAAATCGACGAAATATTTACCAAAATAAAAATATGAGAGAAGGAGAGAGAGGGTGGGGGGAGAAGGAAAAAAAATAACAAGCATTTAAAAACGAAAACGGTATAATGTGTGTGTGTGTGTGTGTGTTTGTGTGTGTGTGTGTGTGTGTGTTTGTGTGTATGTGTGTGTGTGTTTGTGTGTGTGTGTGTGTGTGTGTACAATCAAGTACATATGTACATAGACACACGCGTGCACAGATATTTTATACATATGTGTGTGTGTGTATATGTATATGTATATATATATACATATAGATATCCGTATATATATATATATATGTGTGTGTGT
>NW_021828387.1:0-8562 GCF_006345805.1 Octopus sinensis
CAAGAAAATCTTTCCTTATTCTTCGAAGAAATCGGTCCGGAATATTGGGAGCTATTCTCCTCCTCTCTCAAAAGGATGCCAACCAAAAATAAATAAATAAATTAATAAATAAATGAATGAATGAATGAATGAATGAATAAAATAAAATGAAATAAAAAAGATATATTTCTTTATTGCCCACAAGGGGCTAAACACAGAGGGGACAAACAAGGACAGACAAACGGATTAAGTCGATTATATCGACCCCAGTGCGAAACTAGTACTTTATTTATCGACCCCGAAAGGATGAAAGGCAAAGTCGACCTCGGCGGAATTTGAACTCAGAACGTAACGGCAACAAATTACCGCTAAGCATTTCGGGGTGTCGATAAATTAAGTACCAGTTGCGTACTAGGGTCGGTCTAATCGACTGGCCCCCTCCCGCAAAAAAAATTTCGGGCCTTCTAAACTAACAGAGAAGCCCATTGCATGTACATATACGTATGTGTGTATGTACTGTGCTTTGTCAACCGTTGTCGGTTTGTTTACGTCCCTTTAACATAAAAATATGTACTGGGGTTGATTTGTTGAATTAAACACTTCAAATAAGTAATATGAAATAAGTAATATGTATATATATATATATTATAAATAAATCTCTTATTATAAAAGGCAGATTTTATCTGCCTCCCTTTGGGAGTTATACAAATCTACAATATAGGATTTCTTCAATTACAATTTACCTAGCATTTTTAAGAATACAATGCATCGCGTCATGCCAGGTCCAGTTTTTAAAATTTAAACTCCAATTAAGCAAAATTTACAGAAACTCCACATTCTGGTGTGTGTGTCAAATGCTTTTCTTAGTCTGGTTTACACCACACGCAAACGCACACCACAGTGGGCAACGATAAAGTGAAACTAGATGTAATATTGTTTTCTCTCTATCACGCTGATAGATAACATGAGTAAAATGTATGGGAAGCTAACACATAAGTGTGAGTGAAAATGTTCTTGAAGAGAGTAAATAGCCAGAGATAGTGATTTGAGGAACACTCATACATACATACATACATACATACATACATACATACATACACACACACACATACATACATACACACACACATACATACATACACACATACATAATACATACATATACATACATACACACATACACCACACACACACATACACACACACACATTATTGAAGCTTGAGAACAATCAGATACATTTGCAACACACATCTGTTGAAAATATTATTGTTCACACACATACATATACATATATACATACAGACAGACAGACAGATAGACACACACGCACACACACATGATCCAGCATGGCCACAACCTCAAGGCTGAAACATATAAAAGAATAACAGAATATAAATGTGTGCATGTGTGTGAGAGAGAGAGTGCGTGTTATATTGTATGTATGTATGTATGTATGTATGTATATATATATAATAAATGCGGTTTTTTCAACAGCTTGAACTAAAAGTCAGAGGGAAATGGGATAAACACTTATATTAACTTGCTATAAAAGCAGGTAGTAATTTTATCTTGTCCTTATTCATAGTGCAAGTTTTGAAGAGTGCATTTCGATTTTAACAGCTATTTTTTCAAAGCTATATTGGAACACCTAGAAGACAAGCCTCATCCTGAAAGATCTGTAGAACTCGACAAGGACATCCTGAAAACCCTGGTGGAACAAAAATCTCATCGTAACTGTTGAGGAACTAGCAGAGAAGCTTGGATTTGGTCATTCAACCATTCATTGAGACCTGTGTGCTATCGGAAAAGTCAGCAAATTGGGTCAATGGGTTCCTCACGAACTTTCCGAGTCTAATTGCATGCAGAGAGTGAATGTATGCTTTTCTTTGCTGTCACATCTCACCACTACTGCCTATGTATATCTATATATATAAAACTGTAGTTGTGTGAGTGTCTGTCCCCTTCGATTTAGATTCCTAACTACTCCCACATTTTGCGGTGCAGTTTAACCAAATTCGGGTAGCTTATAGTCGTGATTCATATCGAGCCCGTCTGAGTATTAGCGCGCGTCTACGATGAGTCTACGATTTTAAAAATAATTTAACATCATTTTTTATTCCATTTTAATGCATAATTTTTCGTGTGTCGATGGCGGCGGAGTTGGCGTCCACGCCTGCACCTGTGGGGAAGGGAGTGTAAGGAAATCAACGTCGTAATGCGTTGTCAAGGAGACCAGCGTTCTTTTAGAACAACGACTTCATGGCTTGAAGACACCAAAACAGAAATGGCTAAGAAAGCTACAGGAGTCTACGATTTAAAAAAATTTACCATCGTTTTTTTTTCCATTTTAATGCATTTTTTTCGCTATTATATAAGGGAAGTACTCTCTAAAAATGTCTACGATGAGTCAACGATTTTTCAAAAAATTACCATCATATTTTTTTCATTTTTAATGCATTTTTTGCTATTTTTTGGCTATAACTCTCTAAAAATGCTTATATAGTTATTTCCCTTACAAACCCGAGCAACGCCGGGCGATACTGCTAGTACATAATAAAATATATATATCTCTTATTATAAAAGGCAGATTTTATCTGCCTCCCTTTGTCACTTATAGAAATCTACAATATAGGATTTCTTCAATTACAATTTACCTAGCATTTTAAAGAGTAGAATGCATCGGGTCATGCCAGGTCCAGTTTTTAAAATTTAAACTCCAATTAAGCAAAATTTACAGAACTCACATTCTGGTGTGTATGTTCAAATGCTTTTCTTAATGTGGTTTACAGCACACGCAAACGCACACACACACAGTGGTGCAACGAATAAAGTGAAACTAATCACTGCGTGTGTGTTGACAGGTAGACATAGAATGCGATGGCGTTGGCGATGTAATATTTGTTTCTGTCTATCACGCTGATAGATACATGAGTAAAATGTATGGCAAGCTAAGATAAGAGTGAGTGAAAATGTTCTTGGAAGAGAGTAAATAGCGACAGAGTGATTTGAGGAAGACTAAACTGAAAGTATAAACAGTGTTTATGTATAAAAAGACGACACTTATATATAGTTATGTATGCATCCGTTTAAAACCTTTCGTTACCAAACCGCCCGAATTTACCTATTCATATTTAAATGAGAATATCAGATAAATCTCTTTAGTACATTCGTGAAAACACGTATTATACTTCGTAAACACTTCAAATACAGTTTTGTACAAAATCGAAGTGTAATTTTAATTCCGTGAATTATGGGAGATTTTTTCCGAAATTTTTCCTATTGTGTTTTCAAATTTGTAATTCTGACAAAAAATGGATACGAATTTCATTATATCAAGCAGCGAGTCAGAATTCGAAGGATTTTCTACTGAAGACCTTCATAAATCTAACTCTATGACTGAAAAAAAAAAAGCATCTTTATATAAGAGTGAAGTGTGTGTCTGTCTCCTACGATTTAGATTCGTAACTACTCCCCATTTTGCGGTGCAGTTTAACCAAAAGCGGGTTTTATAGTCGTGACTCATATCGAGCCCTTCTGGGTATTAGCGCGCATCTACGATGAGTCTACGATTTAAAAAAAAATTACCATCATATTTTTCCATTTTAATGCATTTTTTCGCTTTTATATAAGGGAAGTAACTCTCTAAAAATATCTACGATGTGTCAACGATTAAAAAAAAAATTTACCATAATTTTTTTCAATTTTAATGCATTTTTTTGCTATTTTTTGGCTAAACTCTCTAAAAATGCTTATATAGTTATTTCCTTACAAACCCGAGCAACGCCGGCGATACTGCTAGTATATATCTATATATATATACATATATATATATATACATATATATATATACATATATATATATACATATATATATATATATATATAAACATATATACATACATACATTCATATATATGGCTCTGAGATTAGGGCGTTGCACTCACGATCGAGAGATTGTGGTTTCAATTCCTAGACCGGGTGGTGCGTTGTTTTCTTGAGCGAAACACTTCATCTCACTTTGTGTTGCGATCACTTCGACCCTGACGCACGGTACACCGCGGTACCTATTCAGACGATGTTGATTTAATGGGGAGGGTGCGGCAAGAACATTTGATCACTATAAACAAATCATTTGTGCAGGTCGTTCGGCAAAACCTGAACGCTCTAAACGTCGTCATCAACGGGAAAGTCAATTATGCATGTATGTATGTATGTATGTATGTATGTATGTATGTATGTATGTATGTATGTATGTATGTATGTATGTATGTGTGTGTGTGTGTGTGTGTGTGTGTGTATGTATGTATGTATGTATGTATGTATATAGGCCAGTTACAGGATTCATTAGAGTCTAAGAGTATCAACATGCAGGACGCTAGTCATGGCTGGGTACTTAGAATTGAGCTTACCGTACGTTAAAGTGACTCTTAGCTGTCTTTTGTTGGTAGTATACTGTAAGTACACGCAAAAAATCTATCTATCTATCCATATATATATATATATATATATATATATATATACATATATATATAATATTATATATATATATATATATATATATAATATATATATTATATATATATAATATATAAATGATATGTATATTATGTATTATATGTATATAATGTTAGTTAGTTAGTTAGTTAGTTAATTTGGCTCAAAAGCAAATAGCAAGGCCATGTAGGGGGACATGGAGTTAAGTACAGGGTGGTGTTCATGTAAAGAGTTCAGGCCACTTGAGGTCCAGGGAGGCTTTGAACAAAGCGGTCGTCGGCATCTTCACCATCTCGTCTGGCAGCTTGTCCATGGATCCGCAACCCGGACGGAGAAAGCTCCTCTCCTTCGATTGAGATGAAATCGTCGCAGGTAGAGCTTTCGGAATGACCCCGCAGCCGACGCTCCGGAGCAGGAGTGAAGAACAGCTCTTCGAGAGGTTACACTTCCCGCTTATGATGTTGTGGGCGAGAATGAGATCACCACGGCGGCGGCGTTTTTCAAGAGAATAAAGGTCGAGCGTCCTCAGCCTTTCTTCGTAGGACAAATTTTTGAGACCATGAACCATGCGGGTAGCCAGCCTCTGGACTCTTTCGAGATGCTGTATGTCTTTGAGGAGATAAGGAGAAGAGGCTTGAATCCCATACTCCAATATGGTCTCACCAGCGTGACATAGAGTGGTAGGAATATGGCTGCTGTGAGCATTCCGAATGACCGTCGAATCAAAAACAGAATTCCGCGCGCTTTGTTGGCAGCATGGACGCACTGGGCCGAAGGCGAAAAGGAGGAATCCACCAAGATACCCAGGTCCTTTACCTGATCGGTCCTCTCCAGCAGCAGACGACCCGGCTCGAAATCAAGTTGAGTTGCAGGAGTAGAGCCGACAGGCAGATGACAGCACTTTGACACTCAGACACAGGTCCCAATCGTTAGACCACTTCCAAATTTGGTGGAGGCATCGACGAAGATCCTCTATACTACCGCGAGGAGCGACCAGTTTGATATCGTCGGCAAATAGAAGGGTGTGTTGCGTGAGGTCGTCGGGCAAGTCATTTATGAAGACTAAGAACAACAAGGGCCCAAGCACTGAACCTTGAGGCACGCCACTGCTCGCACTGGAGACGTCGAACCGCGAACCATAAACTTGAACTTGGAAGGAGCGATCTGAGAGGAAGGCACCAACCCATCGTACAATATCCGGATGGAAACTATATGCTTGAAGCTTGACAAGTAGTAGGCGGTGGTTTACCGAGTCAAAAGCTTTGGCAAAGTCCAATAAAACGATGTCAACAGCATCACTATCATCGAGGATGCGCGTCACCAATTCTTCATTACTAGTAAGTTGGTCAAGCATGATCTCTTCGGCACGAAGCCGTGTTGGGAATCAGTGATCGAGGCTGTGTTTAGGAGGTGGAGCATCATACTTTTCTTAAGGATGGTTTCGAACATCTTGCTGATTATTGATGTAGGGAAACCGGTCGGTAGTTAAGCGGGTCTTCGCGGCTCCCTTCTTGAAAATTGGGCAGATTATCGCTGTTCTCCAGTCTGCAGGTATAACACCCGTCGCCAATGACATATTGAATAGTCGTTGTAAGGGCTCGCAGATGACGGAGCCAACGCTTTGATAAACCCGTGGGTGTATGCCGTCAGGGCCGTGACCCTTGTTGACATCGAGGCCTTGAATAAACACGTTTGACTTCGTCCGCGCGTGATGACAATCGAAGCATTGGAGGTACCGATCTATCAAATGGAGGGGGTTCACGACCATCATCTTGTTTGAAAAATAGTTGAAAAAGCTCGGCAAATAATTGACTCTGTTGAAAGGGTCCTCAATCGATACGCCTGTTGAGTCTACCAACGTTTGCAAATCTGGTGTTCAAGCGGGAATTCCGCATATATATGATATGATATGTATATATACACCCCACTTCTGACAAGCACTTTTATATAGGCGTACAAGTGGCTGTGTGGTAACTTCCTTACCAACCACATGATTCCTGGTTCAGTCCCACTGCGTGGCACCTTGGGTAAGTGTCTTCTACTATAGCCTCGAGCCGACCAAAGCCTTGTGAGTGGATTTGGCGACGGAAACTGAAAAGAAGCCCGTCGTATATATATATATATATATATAGATATATATATATATATAATATATATATATATATATATGTATTATTTATGTATAAATATATATATATATGTGTCTGTGTGCGCGTGTGTGTGTGTGTTTGTGTATATGCTTGTGTGCCTGTGTTTGTCGCCCCAGCATTGCTTGACAACCGATGCTAGTGTGTTTACATACCCGTAACTTAACGGTTCGGCAAAAAAACCGATGGAATAAGTACTAGGCTTACAATAAGTTCTGAGGTCGATTGGCTCGACTAAAGGCGATGTTCTAGCATGGTCGCAGACAAACAACTGAAACAAGTCAACCGAAATTGCGAGGATGATCCGGTTCCTGACTGAAGATTGAAGGCTTCGTATGTCCTGTCTGTGTTTTTGTATCGTCTTCTAAATGTTTTGCGTTCTCGTCCCAGTTTGTATGTATATATATATATATTATATATATATATATATATATATAATATAATATACTAGCAGCATAGCCCGGCGTTGCCGGTATGTAAGAGCTCCTAGTAGGCAACGACTAATCCCAATCTAGTCCTTTCCCTCTAGGAACGAAGGCGCATGTGTAGTTGCAATGTCTTCTCTTCACTCCCAAATAACTATCAAACAGCTATCGATAATTCAACACAACCAAATTCCTACCAGGAAAGAAATTACATTCGAGACTTTACCCCCAACACCGCCACTTCTGCTAAAGCTGCTGCAGCCGCAAGTTTTCGAATACTTTTTGTTTACACTTTCTTTATAACTACCACCCCAAACGTTTTACCTTAAATTTTTGACGTACCCTAAGGGTCCTCGGACGCTACTTGCAAACTCTTGGTTTATTATAAACCGCTTTTGTCGTGTGCACCAAAAAACCTTTTCCACTCGTTTGTTCAGTTTGGTCACTTTTGACTTTTTCGTTGTTGTCACTCACATTGCTGCCCGCTTTTTTGCCGTTTTTGTACATTCTTATACATTTTGGGATACTTGCCCCACGTGTTCTGAGAGTTAAAAAGGTCGAGTTGCGTCCCCTAGACAGTCTGTAGAAAATGTGTTGCATATAAAAAGCTTAGATTCTCGACCCATGTCATGTCGAATTTATCGATTTTTTTTCAGAACTGGGGGAACTTTTCAAAATTTTCGCTGCGTTAGTTTTGAATTATGACATTGGGCTATGTGTGTGTCAAGTTTCATCAGAATCGGTTGAAAGCCGTGGTGAGGGTGAGGGTACAACCTGACAGACACACAGACACACAGACAGACAAACTGCCGTTTATACATACACATGCACAAGAAAGTACATAGGTGCAAAACAAGGTGGAAAAAATAGTATTCGAACGCCAAAACTCGGAGTCTTTTATGGGAACTGAATAATTGTCACATATATTACAGATAAATTCCTCTATTTACATAATATCGAGGTCTCTTCTTTCTTTTGTTGTTACTTAATAATATATATATACATATATATATATATATATATATATATATATATATATTATCTATATATATATATATACATTATATATACATATATATATATATATATATATCTATTATATATATATATATATATATATATATATATTATATATATATATATATAGTATATACATATACATATATATACGAGCAAAACGCCCCCCCCCCCCGTCCAATGGACGTGCTGAGTTGTCAAGCATTTAAACCAAAATTTTCTCAAAATAACTTGTTCGACCGTCCCATAGGCCTCCCTTTGAGAAACACTGATTTAACCTAAATTTGAGACACCAGCAAAAGAAAAGAAATAAAGATAGACTTTTTCTATTCCAAAAAAACGATTTTATTCACACAAATATGCAACCGAAGAGTTTAAAGCACCAGTAATGATAAGGCTGTTGACGGGGAGAAACAAACATGGTTTAAATAGTAAGCTTGGCGAGAAAAAACGTGCCTTTAAGCAGTATAAAAACAACCAAAATTGAAGGTTGCAGTTA
>NW_021828388.1:0-2500 GCF_006345805.1 Octopus sinensis
GCTCATCCATGCTGGTTTCTTTAATTTTCAGCCATTCAATCATGATTTGATTTTTTAGCTCATGTAGTTCTGTTGGGTCAATATTTGTGTGACTTTCTTTATCTATTTGATGCTCATCTATTTGCTTATCTATTTGATGCTTATTATTATTATTTGATGCTTATCTATTTGATGCTTATTATTATTATTATTATTATTATATTATTATTTATTATTATTATTATTATTATTATTATTATTATTATTATTATTATTATTATTATTATTATTATTATTCTATGTTTGACTTTTGCTTTATATTTGTACAAGTTGGCTCCAAGTCTCACCCAGAGACCTCAAGAGACAACAAGTTGGAAGTTCGTGTTGGTGTTATGCCTAGGGTGCCATATATTTGGTTTTGTACTTAGTGTTGTACTAGTGAATGCCTAAAAAACCATATGAAAATTATGTTTGTTTTAAAACTTGAGATTACATGGAAAGTATTTTGCATAGGATATGAGCAGTTCCCATGAGCACTATCTTTTGAATTTCTGCCATTTTGGGGTTTCTTGGTATCTGAGTTAGGTAGCAATCAGCCCCTTTTGCTATCATTCCCAGGACACCTATGACAACAGGTATTGTTTTAGTCTTCAGCTTCCACATTTTGCTGATTTCTATTTCAAGATCTTTATATTAGCTCAGTTTTTGGTAGGTCTTGACAGATACGTTTATATCGATTGGGACAGTCATATCAATGAGGAGGCAAGCTTTTTGTCTGAAGTCTTTTACTATGATGTCTGGCCTATTCGCGTCTATCTTTCTGTCAGTTTGAATGGTGAAGTTCCATAGGAGTGAGATGTGGTCATTTTCAAGCACTGGAGGTGGTTTGTGTTCGCACCAGTTTTTATCATGGGGCAAGTCCAGGCTTCTGCAAGTTACCCAGTGAATATATTGTGCAGCTCTATCATGCCTGTTGAGATACTCTGTAGGCGCAAGAAGACTGCACTTGGAGACAACATGATCAATGGTTATATTTTGTTGTTGACATACACGACATGTTGGGCTACTGCCGTTCTTTAATATGTTGGCCTGGTAGTTTCTTGTTGGTAGGCATTGATCTTGAGCTGCTATGATAAACCCTTCTGTTTCAGATTTTAAGCCAGAGGCCATTAGCCATTGATAGGTCAGGGCTTTGTCAACATCTGCATTATTCACTCTCTTTGGATATTTGCCATTGAGAGGTTTTTCTTGCCATTTATCATTCTGAATAACTAAGACATCAGTTTTAGCACAGGTTTTCATGCGCTTAGCTTTTTCTGTGCTTGTTTCTTGTATGTCTATCTCTAATTCCGAAATTTGTTGTATTCGGAATTCACTTAGATATTCCTTTGCCTGTTTTGTTACTGAGTTTGATGCTTTCTTGTTTTCATTTTTGAGACAAATTTTAACAGCCAATCCTCAGAGTTTTTCAGGTAGGTGTCTAGGACAATTGTAGCAACCTTCATGGTTATTGCCAGTTGTAAAATCCCACGGCCTCCCTCTTTTCATAGTAGATAAAGTCGATCTATATCTGCCTTAGGGTGGTGCATTCTATGCATTGTCATCAGTTTTCGTATTTTTCTGTCAAGATTTCCGTTAACAATAAGTTAACTGTAAGTCACGACTGGTATGGCTAAAGTATTGATCGCTTCGATCCTGTTTCTTGCATTCAGCTCTGTCTTGAGTATTGCTCTTACTCTGCGATGACATTCTCTCCTAATCCTTTCCTTCATCATTGAATATTTTATTCCCTCCACTTCAATTACCAGTAGGTACTTGTAGCTCTCCACCCCTAGGTACTTGTAGCTCTCCACTGGGTCTAACTCTTTTATGACATTCTGCTGGTCGAGGTAAACGTTAGATGTTTCTGTCATTTTTCCTTTGATAAAATTAGCTTTTGCACATTTATCGAGGCCAAATTGCATTCTGATATCATCGGGGAATTGTTTAACAACCTTTAGTAAGCACTTGAGTTGTTGGCCATTTTTTTGCAAAGAGCTTTAAATCATCCATGTAAATGAGATGATTTATATTTTTATCCAACATTTTATATCCGCACTGTGCATCATTGAGCAATTTTGAGAGAGGTATTAAGGCTAAACAAAAGAGGAGTAGTAATAGTGAGTCGCTCTGGAAAATGCCACCTGAAATTTTTACATCACCAGCATTTAGAGATTCATTTTCACTGTTCAAAGTTAGTGTGGTTCTCCATGATCTCATACTTACGGACAAAAAGTTTCGCAGAGTAGACGCTATTTTGTACATTTCTAGGCATTTCTTTATCCAGCTATGTGGTAGGCTATCAAAAGCCTTTTTTAGTCTATCCAGGCTATTGACAAGATTTTGTGTCATATGTGATAATCTTCTAAGATCATCTTATTGGTGAGTAGCTGATCTTTACAACCATAGGATCCACGTTTACATCCTTTCTGTTCATTAGGGAATATGCTGCTGTCTGTCAAAAAACTATAGGTATATTCCG
>NW_021828388.1:5000-8578 GCF_006345805.1 Octopus sinensis
CTTTATTATTATTATTATTATTATTATTATTATTATTATTATTATTATTATTATTATTATTATTATTATTATTATTATTTTATTATTATTATTATTATTATTATTATTATTATTATTATTATTATTATTATTATTATTATTATTATTATTATTACTGTTGAGTGAGAGAACAGTGCATGTCATCAAAGTGACACTGGCGTAAAATATACGAAGCCCAGTATACCCATCATGAGTACCCGTCTGATAAGGGTGCTCCAGGCCCATATCCATATGTGCGCCACGTGGCGATCTTATATCAATATAAACAGTGCATAACTCTACAGATGTGTCCCAGTTAGAATTTTCTTCAATTTCAGTAGCCCATCACACTCAAAAGTACCCTGAATTAAGTTTGTTTAAAGATGAACAAAATACCCAAGTTTCCGGAGGGGTATTATTGAAACCCCAAAGAATTCCTCTCAACACATGGCTATTGTGCTCCCCAACTACTTCTGCTCGTGATCAGAGATGCACATATCGTCAGCCACTAAGGGACATGGCCAACTGGTTAAAATCAAGCAAATGACAAGCAAATCTGTGGTATTGAGCAGAATATTTGCTGTAGGCCATCTTTTATACCAAGACAAAACAATGTACATGATAATACTTCCAATCAGTTAAGATCAGCAGCCATGAAAGTCCCTGCCTGGTACTGCATTATTGTAATTATTATATAATATATTATTATTATTATTATTATATTATTACTATTATTATTATTATTATCATTAATATTATTATTATTATTATTAATATTATTATTACTACTACTATTATTATTATTATTATTATTATTATTATTATTATTATTATTATTATTATTATTATTATAATATTACTATTATTATTATTATTATTATTATTATTATTATTATTATTATTATTATTATTTTATTATTATTATTATTATTCAGTAGTTTATTTTTATTTTTATAGCGTGCTTTCACTTCACTACCGAGCGCAGCTCTGTGTCCCTTGGGTATGTGCTGTGATTTGTTGTGATGCTCTGATGGTTTTGTATGGAAAGTGTTCTGCGTAGGAATGTGTGCAGTGCCTAGTAGTGCAATTTTCTGTATGTTATATGGTTTTTGTAAGTCCTGGTGTTTTTCTTATGTATTTGTCTGAATATTTTTTTATCATGCCTAATGCACCTACTATGATAGGAATTGTTTCTGTTTTCAGATTCCACATTCTAGTTACCTCTATTTCCAGGTCTTTGTATTTTGAGAGTTTCTCCATTTCTTTTAGAGACACGTTGTCATCTGCCGGTACTGATACATCAATTAGAAAGCATTTTTTTCTTCATGGTCTCTGACAACTATATCTGGTCTGTTGGCCTTAATTTCTCTATCTGTGTGTATCGGCATATCCCAGAGTATGGTTGCTTTCTCGTTTCTCTGTGACCTTTTCTGGTGTGTGCCTATACCATCTTTTTTCTCTTGTTATTCCATAATGTTGGCATAGCTTCCAATGTATGTAAGTTCCAACTCTGTCATGTCTGTGAATATTTCCTTCTTAGCCAGGACTGGCGCAGCTAGAGATAATATGATTTATTGTTTCTTGTCCATCTCCACATATTCTGCAGTTACTCGTAATATTTCTTTTCATTACATGTTTTTGGTAATTTCTGGTGGGGAGGCTTTGGTCTTGTGCTGCAATTAAAAATCCCTCTGTTTCTGCTTTGAGTCCATTGCTGGGATTTTTCTTTGTCTATTTCTTTTGCGTTTAGTTTAGTCCAGTATTTACCATGAAGGGGCTTTTCTTGCCATCGTTTTATCATGGTTCGTTGCTGTTCTATTTTAGTTTGGATTTCATTTTTTTATAGCTTTTGTTGTTTCTTCATCTTCTTCTTCTTCTTCTTCTTCATGTTTATTAGGTGGTATGATTTCTTGTTTGTATTTGTCAGCTTCCTTAAATACTGAGAACAGTTTTTTGTTTTCTCGTGTTTTGCCGCTATCTGGATCAGTTTTCCTTCCTTCTGAAGTAGATATTTTGCAGTCCTATGGTGGTTATTTTATAGTAGTTTTCCAGCTGTATAAGGCCTCTACCACCTTCTATACGTTGTATATATAGTCCTTCTATCAGATTTAGGGTGATGCATCCTAGATCCTGTCATTATTTTTCTTGTTTTCCTATCTATTTTGGTCAGTTCATTTCGTGTCCAGTTAAGGATATTGTAGCTGTAACTTATAACTGGGACAGCTAAAGTGTTGATACCTATTATCTTGTTTTTAGCATTGACTCTGTTGTTTAGTATTGATCTAACTCGTCTATAATATTCTTTTTTTATTTTCTCTTTCATTTGTGTGTGTTGTGTTTATCTAGTTCATGGATTCCTAAGTATTTGTAAGTTGGCTTTGTCTAATTCTTTTATTTCATTTGCTTCATCTAGTGTGATGTTGTTACTCTTAACTAGTTTTCCTCTTTTCGTGGTTACTTTGGCGCATTTTTTCTAGTCCAAATTTCATATCTATTTCTTTGGTAAATCCATGAACTGTCTTTAATAGTGTTTCCAGCTGTTTGTCATTTGCAGCGTATAGTTTTAGGTCATCCATATATAAAAGGTGGCTGATCGTTTTGCCGTACATTTATATCCGCATCCAGTTCTATTTAGCATATCAGATAGAGGTGACAGTGCCAAGCAGAAAAGGAGTGGAGAGAGCGTATCTCCCTGGAATATTCCTCTTTTAATGGGGATGTCTTTGGTTTTCATGAGTCCCTCGTTTGTTTGGAGGTGTAGGACTGTTTGCCATTTATTCATAGAGTGCTCTATGATTTTATGATTGTTGGTGCTACTTTGTTAATGGCTAGTGTTTCGAGGATCCATGTGTGGGGGATGCTATCAAACGCCTTTTTGTAGTCAATCCAGGCCATACTGAGGCCTTTCTTCTTTCTGTGGCTGTCTTCAGTTACGGCTTTATTAATCATTAGTTGATCTTTACAGCCATATGAGCCTTTGCGGCATCCTTTCTGCTCTTCTGGGAACAGTTTGTATTCGTCCAGGTGCTTGTTCAGCCTTTGTGATATCACTGCAGTAAATGCCTTGAACATAGTAGGGAGGCAGGTTATTGGTCTGTAGTTTTCTGGTTTTTTCTGTTTCATTTGATTTGGGAATTAAGATGGTTTTCCCCTTCGTGAGCCATTCAGGCATTGTCTCTGGCTCTGCTAGTACGTTGTTAAAGTTTTCAGCCAGCTTTTTGTGCATTCCTGTTAGATATTTCAACCAGAAGTTGGGGATCTTGTCATGCCCAGGTGCCTTCCATTTGCTTAGTCTTTGCAGTGCCGGGTGACCTCTTCAGTTGTTATGGGGGTCCAAATTTGTTCAGATGCCGAGTTTGTTATTTTGATACTCCTTTTTTTTGGTGGTTCGTTTGCCGACCATAATTCTCCCCAGAATTCTTCCAATTCTTCTGCCGTTATTATTATTATTATTAATATTATTATTATTATTATTATTATTATTATTATTATTATTCTTTTTATTATGAGTAGTAGTAGTAGTATTAGTAGTATTGTTGTTGGTGTTATATTTATTAGTA
>NW_021828389.1:0-5000 GCF_006345805.1 Octopus sinensis
ACCACCCATATTTAAGGACATCTGATGATAGCCTGGCCGTAGATTCAGATCAATCGTGTTATTTTTTTTTTATCTAGTTTCAGCTCACAAGCCGTGGCCATGCTGGGGCACCGCCATTTTAAAAAAAGTGTTGGCGGCCGGCTATGAGACACGAACTCGTACCTCTGTGATTACGCGTCGCAATGCGCTGAACCATTAAGCTAAACTGCCCACACCAGTTTATTAAATTCTAATCAATTTATATTTTAGGATTTGTATCTGGTTTGCAAGATTCTTTGTGTGAATTCGTGTGCTGAAGCAAATTTTGTTGTCTGGGGAGAGTCATGCTGCCTTAAAACCTTATTATCCAACCGTAACCGCTTCAGCTTCCAATCATTTATTTATTTATTTATTTTTTTTTGTGTCTTCCAGAATTTGTCGTTGCTTTTGCAACGCTGTCAATGGATGTAACATCCATTGACAAGGTTGCAAAAGCAGCGAAAGTTTCTGAATAATGATAATAATAATAATAATAATAATAATAATAATAATAATAAATAATAATAATAATAATAATAATTATGATGATGATGATGATGATGATAATAATAAAAAGGATGATGATGATGATGATGATAATAATAATAATAATAATAATAATAATAATAATAATAATAATAATAATTAATAATAATAATAATAATAACAACAACAACAACAACAGCAGCAATAACAACATCAACAATAACAATAACAATAACGAAAACAATAATGATAATAATAATAACAACAACAACAACAAAAACAACAACAACAACAACAACAATAATAATAATAATAAAAGTTGATGAGATTCTGAAACTCATTCTGAGAAAAGACCTAACAGAAACAAAGGGCTCGATCAGTTCCGCTTCAATTTTAGTGGGTGAACTGGTTGGAAAGAAAGAGAGGAAAGAAGCCATGGTGGAAGCGGATACTCTAACTTGGCGTAAAGATCTGAGTCGCATAGAAGAGTGGTCGAAAGGGCAGTGGGAAAATGGGAAAGAAAATGCAAGGGCATACCTTGACGCGAAGTAGCAAATGGAAAAGAAAGGGTTCAAAACTGTCACCGAAACCCTAAAATAGCATGTGCGGGCTAAAACTTTGAAGGGGCAGCGCTACATTGATTGCATATCGCAGTTCCAGTAAAACCGGTTATTCTCAAATATCCAGAGGTAGATTTTTAAGGGCTTACGAGGAAATACAGAAGATGATAGACCTCCTGAAGCAGAAGAAACCCGCCAATTTTGGAATAACATCTGGGAGCAAGAACAACCAGAGTTGAGTGGATTCATTCCGTGAGATGAGAACTCGATCACTCGGAGGCTCCACGACAGAACCATGCAACGGAAGATGCCATTGCACAGATATCAAAACTGCCAAACTGGAAAGCAGAGGGAATTCAAGGCTCAAGTACTCAAGTGGTTTAGGTCGACACACAAGAGGTCTGTGTTGCAATTAGACAATTGCCTACGGAGCGGTGCAGTTCCAGAGTGGACGGTAGAGCGAAGAAGAACAACATTGTTAATGAAGGGATCGGTCAAAGGGCAATGAGATTGGCAATTACCGACCCATTGCTTGGAAAGCATTAACAGGTACCCTCGCAGGTACATGGAAAATATATACGTCCCTTGCGAATATCAAAGCTGCAAGAACCGCGTGCACATGTGTGTTCGTTCGTTAGTGTGGAGTTTTTTCTCCCTTTTATGTTTTGGTCAAAACCTATGGTTAAATTCTTTGGGACATATATATAAACATGGAATGTGTGGCGGTGGAAAAAGGTTTATAGGGTGGATAACCCCTGTGTTATGACATTGCGAGTGTGTTTGTGTGTGTTCTGGTCAAATTCTTTGCCAGATTCCAAGGTGGTGGGAGGGCCGAAGTTGGGGGAACTGGCGATTATAGTTACGATGGGACACGTAGGTATGATAGGATGTACTTCCTTTCATATGGGCAAAGATTAAAAATTTCACTTCTGCTGTTCAGACAAATGCCTTGGTGCTATGACTCTTTTCTCAGCCACGCATAATCTGCACTCCTTGCAACCATTGAAGTAAGCTTTGCATTTCTCTAATACCATCCACTTTATTGCCATTGGGCTTATAGCTTCTTGACGGTTTAATCGATTCCTTTATATTTTTTTTTTCACTCTCTTTCTCCCCTAAATGTTTAAAGAGTCTTTCTTAAATCTTAAAATATTCATCCTTGATATAATTCATCAATGCACCTCTCTTAACTCCAGTGCATTCGTTCTGTTTATTTTAACTATACACATCCATATGTATCAAATGTAGAGACGAGAAAGCACATCGGTGCAAAACAAAGTGGAAAAAATAGCATTCGAATACCAAGGAAGAGTAAAATACTAATTTATTAAAGCTGAGAAAATGTTCACAAACTGTTACTCGGGGTTTCGCATGTCTGCTCATCAGACAGTTGTGATAAACGTCGCCAATCTTCTCTGCCCGTGTACCCTTTTCTCGCAACTACGCTACACAATACAATATAATTTAGTACATCATTTCTTTACGACTGATTCTACCGATTACTTGAAAGGATTTATGGAGTCGGTTTTAAATTTGGCGCCGATCTAAGTGATAAAGGAACCATCGCTGCCAGACTCTGATTCTGAGCGGAATCCGTAGATTTAAAGGCAATTGAATATAAAACATACCATTCAAATCATTTTCTAGTGTATTTGTTTTGATCAGTCAATAACACCGTGTAACACGATTTTTGTCCTTGGGTAGCAACTACTATTTACTATTTGCTGACCCTAAATTGTGCTTTTATTACATTTATTCAAATCCCAAAGAACCCCTCCCAACACATGGCAAATATCGTTATAGCAAATATTCTGCTCAATACCACAGATTTTTTTGTCAGTTGCTTGACCTTAACTACTTGAGCCTGTCCCTTAAAGTCTGATAATATGTGCATCTTTAATCATGAGCAGAAGAAATAGGGGAGTATCATAGTGTTGAGAGAGATTCTTAGGGGTTTGAATAAATGTAACAAAAGCAAAGTTTGAAGGAAATATTAGCAATTTTTCATATTTTCTAAGGGTAAGCAAATAGGAAATGTGGAAGCACTCCGTCGGTTACGACGACGAGGGTTCCGGTTGATCCGATCAACGGAACAGCCTGCTCGTGAAATTAACGTATAAGTGGCTGAGCACTCCACAGACACGTGTACCCTTAACGTAGTTCTCGGGGATATTCAGCGTGACACAGAGTGTGACAAGGCCGGCCCCTTGAAATACAGGTACAACAGAAACAGGAAGTAAGAGTGAGAGAAAGTTGTGGTGAAAGAGTACAGCAGGGAGCCTCGTGGAGCTTTAGGTGTTTTCGCTCAACAAACACTCACAACGCCCGGTCTGGGAATCGAAACCGCGATCCTACGACCGCGAGTCCGCTGCCCTAACCACTGGGCCATTGCGCCTCCACAAATAGGAAATAAGCCTTACTAGCAAAGACAAAAATCGTGTTACACAGAGTAGTCAGCCAGTTACCTGGCTCTGGTTTGTCGCTCGATATGAGATGTTGCGGGAGGAGAGGAAGTTATTCGTGCCATACAAGCGTGTACAGATATCTCTTCGAGTCCCATGGCGATGGAATAGTAGCGACATCTGCAGGTTTAACGAGATGGGAGCTCATAGTCACAGATTCGCACGTAGTTGGCTCCAGACTCATCTGACGTAGCTGCGTTATTGATAGGACAGCTGGTATTCTTCGTCGAGGTCCCGAGCGCCTGGGCAGCCATCTCTAGGGCAACATTGCTCACCCAGAAATCTGGGAAAAGCATAGAAAAGGTGACCCAAGCAAATGCCTATTCGACCATGAAGCCGGTCAGCTGACGGCTGTTCGCAACAAGAGAACAACAAAGAGAAAACTGGCAAGAAATACAGATTAAGTGGTGATGAGCGTGGAATATCAGAGGATTTCTTGATAGCGAAAGGTTGAGTAACACTGCATGACAAACTGGCAGAGTGGTAAACGAGTTGGCTTGGTATAATATTGACATAGCTGCACTCTCGAAATCTCGGTTAAATGATGAAGATCGATTGACAGAAACAGGTTCTGGATACATCTTCTGGGAGGATAAGCCGAAGGGTATAAAGCGATAAGCGGGTTGGGTGTTTTGGTATTTGTACTGAGTTAACCAAGCAATAAGAACAACCGCCGGGTTTCGGTGGTAGAATTATTCTCTTTGGAGCCCCTTTGCCATGCAAACATCTAACGACTGTCCTTTCTGTTTCCGCGCCCACTCTACACTGCAGCACTGAATCTGTTATGGCTTTCTATCAAGATCTTACATGAGTTACAACTTGGAGACCAAACGCAGATAAAATCCTCCTCCTTGGTGATTTCAACACACGTGTTTGAAGCAAATATTTTTCTTAAACACGCACACACACACACACACACACACACACACGCGCACACACACACACACACACACACACACGCACACACACGCACGCACACACACACACACACACACACACACACACACACACAGAGGCTTACATGTTGCAGGATGAGGGGTTAAAAACTTAAATTACAAGTTTTTGATGTTGCTTAAATCCCAGCAATGGACCGCTGCATTATCATTCTATAAAATGTGTCTGTGAGGAGAAAAATATTGAAAAACATCAATGCATGTCAGAGTGACGAAGAAAGGAGGGCGAGATCAGGTGGTTGGGAGATGTGCTGGAAACAACATCTAAAACTCCCTTAAATCACACACCTTTTCGTCTGAAAATCATTTTGAAATTATAGACAGAAACAAAATTGTAGATTCGGATTGACTGCATTTTGATAAAAACAAATTTAATAAAAACAAATTTGATTAAAACAAATTTGGAAAACTAACGCGAAATTTTAGGATTTAGCTGCACTCTCGAAATCTCGGTTAAATGAAAAAATTTTTAATATTTTACTTTTTAAATTACGTTTCATTTTCTGTTTGAGAATAAAGAA
>NW_021828390.1:0-8422 GCF_006345805.1 Octopus sinensis
C
The DNA here is from genome assembly GCF_006345805.1 of Octopus sinensis. Lineage (NCBI taxonomy): Eukaryota > Metazoa > Mollusca > Cephalopoda > Octopoda > Octopodidae > Octopus > Octopus sinensis. The sequence goes on from NW_021828390.1 coordinate 2, forward strand.
GGATCGAAATCCACCTCAGCATTCAGAATCGCAACTCAGACAACAAACACTCCAAATATTTTCAGTCTGTCTTCTTTAAACTAGGTCCTGGTCAACATGCTGTTTACTGTCGTGAAATAGAAAGTGAAAGTAAATTGTCCTAAAAACATGAAAATAAATTGCAACAGAATCCTGAAGTGACGACATTTCTCTTACTTACCTGTTTATATTAGTTGGATTGTTCTTCGTAGAGTCAAATCGCTCTTCTCAAAAGAGGAAATGGTTCGTATAATTTGAATGGGTACACAGAAGCAACGCTTCACATTGGTTCTTTCACTACAATTCATTCACCATGCAGGATTATTGCATTGCACACATGTATCTGGGGTGGCTAACATGCATTGACATACAGCCACCGAATTGCCTTCTCAGTTGTGGTTGTTGCTAGGTGTAATACACTGGAACTCTGTACCTCAGCTGCTATTCCTGAAATACATAACACATCATTTGAAAAAAAAAGCCTTTCGAATCCCATAATAACGGTTGCGCAATTTCTTGCTGAACAGCCTGCACAAATTATCTATTATAATAATACTCTTGTGTTTTTCTCCGTCACAATATATGAATGAGAAAGGAAGGGGTGATAGATGAATAAGGAAGGAAGGGGTGATGGCAAATTGGTGGGATGGTGAACATTCAACGCTGAAAAGAAAAATTAAACAGCTTTTGAACTCTGTGTAAGTACATGTGTGTAAGTACATGTGTGAGTACATGTGTGTAAGTGTGTGCGTGTGCAAGGGAAGTATGTGAATGGATGTGAACACTGACAAGTGTATTAATTTTATTTACCATCCATATTTATATATAAAATACTATAATTAGCCGTCATTTTTTACGGCTCGGGGCCAGCTAGTTTGTTTATAGTTTATTAAAGTGTTTGTGATGTACATGAGTTTACTCTCTCCATCAAATTGGCATCGAGGCTACAAGAGTACGTCGGGTGGCGAAGCAATCGCAGAGCAACGTGAGATGAAGTGTTTTGCTCAAGAACACAACGGACCGCCCTGTCCGGATTTTACGATCGTGAGTACAACGACCCGAACCATTAGGCCATAATAATAATAATAATAATAATAATAATAATAATAATAATAATAATAATAATAATAATAATAATGATAATGCCCTGATGCAGTACCAGGCAGTGGCTCTCATGGCTTCTGATCTTACGATTGGAAGTGTTATCATGTACATTGTTTTGTCTTGTATAAAGATGGGCTACAGCAAATATTCTGCTCAATACCACAGGTTTGCTTGTCAGTTGTTTGACCTTAACCAGTTGAGCATGTCCCTTAGTGGCTGACGATATGTGCATCTCTGATCACGAGCAGAAGTAGTGGGGGAGCATCATAGCCATGTATTGAGAGGGATTCTTTGGGGTTTGAATAATTCACCTCTGGAAACATGGGTGGTTCTTTCAACATCCTTAAACAATCCTTATTCAGGGACCTTTTGAGCAGGATGGGCTACTCAACCTGAAGAAAATTCTGACTGGGTCCCACCTGCAAGGTCATGTGCTGTTTATCTTGATACGAGATCACCATGTCGCGCACATATGGTTGTGATGCATGTGCCTGGTGTACCTTTATCAAGAGGTAGTCATGATGGGTATATTGGGCTTCGTATATTTTACCCCAGTGTCACTTTGATGGCATGCACTGCTCTCTCACTCAATAATAATAATAATAATAATAAAAATAATAATAATGATGATGATGGTGGAACATTCCTCCCACGTGACGAGTGGTATTTGATAGTCGTTACAAATACTGTGACGTAGGAAGCCGAACAGTCGGGAAATCGGCGAAGTCGGTCATAGATAGTCGTGTCTTATTTGTCTAACTATACTGCTATACCGGAGTAGAGGTTATAACAGTCCGACATTGGATTACAATAGAGATGTTAAATATAATGGCTGTTAGCAACGCTCGTGCTGAAATTTAAAGTTAATAGCAGCTAAGACTCTTATTTACAAAGACAAGTTTTCCAGAAACAAGCGAGATCAGGATCTCCGACTTCGCAATAATGCGGGTGATATTTCGGAATTTCAATTTAAAGAAATATCTGAACAAAGACGAGGGGTCTTACAACCAACTGTTAGATGGCCGTTGACTCCGCTGAGTTCACCCGCCCTTTGACAGGTTTTGTTTTTCGTCTTGTAGGGTGACCAACGAAAACCACCTTCTTTACTGAGCAAGCTGGGTAGGGTTGTCGTTGTAGTCGCCGACAGTCCGACCATGCCACAGATTGTGCTGCATATCATGTTACCCGTAGCACTAAGAGTGATCTGACATACATGCATACATACATACATACATACAGACAGACAGACAGACAGACAGACATATATATATATTATTATATATATATATATATATAATATATATATATATATATATATATATACATATATATATTATACATATGTACCAACAAATTTGCTCAAAAATACTCAGTTTCACGGAAAAAAAAACCAAAAGAAACTGATGCGAATTCTCCAAATCAAATCTTTTACTGGCACAATATTTAATTTTTTCCATAAATTCGTAATCTATGATTCTTATGTGAATAGATGTGCACACTTAGGTGTATGCATCGACAGTTCAACCATATATTTACAAACACTAAGAAATCTCTTAACTCAAAAATCTTGTCGCTTTCTTAGCAACCGTTTTGAACTCTCTCAAGAAAGACAAATTAATTTCAAAGGAAAGTCATACATACATACATACATACATACATACATACATACATACATACATACATACATGTATGCATGCATACATGCATACATACATGCAAGGACATATGAGTGTAAGGCTTTGGTCAGTCAAGTGTTATTGTTGGAAGGCATATCCGATGATTGAGAAGCAAGCTTTTTAATCACACATCTATGTCTGCGACTATCAATGCCTGCACGTTGGTTCATGTTTTGCAAACAGTGTTATATTCAGGTAAAAATCTGGTAAATAAATTCGTTATTGATATTGTGAAGTACATAAATACATTAAAACATTTTTTTCTCCATTTGTCTTCGCTGTTCACAAAGTCACGTCTGTTGGTGAGTTGCAGGGATGCGTCAAGTAGACAGCGGATATCGTCTGCGTCAGCTACAACAGTTGTCGTCTGCTTTCTTAATATAATCGGTCATCGGGGTTAAATTTTAGTATATATATATCTACTTATATGTCTCTTCCTTTGTTAATCAAACTCAATTTATAGTATTTCCGTTATCTTCCGACATTTTATTTATTTTTTATATTTGTTTATTATATTTATTATCTATTTGCGTTACTTACAAACTCTGCAGGACACGTATAAACAAGGAAATTTTTTTTCTAACTAAATAATTTGGAGTCGTGATATCAACAAATTTCGAAAGATATGTAGGATATGTGTGTGCGTGCGTGCGTGTGTGTGTGTGGTGTGTGTGCATGTGTGTGTGTGTGTGTGTGTGTGTGTGTGTGTGTGTGTGTGTGTGGTGTGTGTGAAGAGGGCGGTTGAGAGATTAATCGATAGATAAATTGATAGACAGATAGACAGATGTATTGTTGTCTGTCTGACTCTACCTCTCTTTCCCTCTTTCTCCCTAATATATATTATATATATGTATGTATGTATGTATGTATGTATGTATGTATGTATGTATGTATGTATGTATGCATGTATGTAGTATGTATGTATATATATATATACATATTACATATATATATGCAACACACACTGATATATATATATGTATATATATATATATGCATGTATATATATATGTATGTATATATAATATATATATATGTATATACATATATATATGTATGTATATATATGTATATACATATATATATTTATATATATATATATATATATATTATATAATATATATATATATACACATATATTATGTATGTATATATATATATATATATATATATATATATACATATATACATATACATATATACATTACTATATACATATGTATTTGAATAGATATAGTGCGTGTGCGTGGAGGTGTGTCTCGTGGTACTGACATAGTCTAAATGACAACGTCTGTCAACAACTCTTCATCATTACAATCCGTTGGTGTATATCTTCAAATCTGATGTTTGATGTTTGACGGCATCAATTAGTTTTGCCAACACTTATGTCCCTCGTATCTATTCAAAATGTCACGCCTACATTCACCCCTTCTCGTCGTCGTCGTCGACGTAGTAGTGGTAGTAGTAGTAGTAGTAGTAGTAGTAGTAGTAGTAGTAGTAGTATAGTAGTAGTAGTGGTTGTGTCTCCGGTGTAGCTTCCACATTTTACTTGATATTTTCATATTCATTTTAATAAACTTCATTTCAATCTTTGACAGATTCGCCACGTTTCTTCGTTTCTTTATTGCAATGTTTACTGCCGAAACTTTAATAAGTCTGTCTGGCTTCATTCAATGTACATACATACACACGTACATACAATACATACATGCATTCATACATACACACATAAAATACATAGATACACACATACACACACACACATATGCACAAATGTGTGTGTGTGTGTATAAACACAAGGACACACAATGCATACATACATATATATATATATAGAGATGCATTATATATATATAATATATATATATATATATATATGTATATGTATGGTGTGTGTGTGTTGTGTGTGTGGTGTGTGTATACATATATATAGATATATATATAGAGATAGATAGATAGATAGATAGATAGATAGATAGATAGATAGATAGATAGATAGATAGATAGATAGATCGATAGAATAGATAGAGTGATAGCTATACATATAATTTAATGTGTGTATATATATATATAGGTACATATATACACACACATATATATATATATTGATTAAGATAAACAAGGTTCTTTTTAAATCTAAAATATACTCTCTTTCATTTTCTACAATGCTCTTCCATCTGTCTGGTATACTTGCAAGGCCTTTCTTCCAAAATTCACTTGTCCCTGACGAAAAATACACATCCAGCACTGTCTGACCTCGTCTACAGAATTCAAAATTTTCCCATCCAAATGATTTTGAAGACTGGGGGATAATTGATAATCAGATTGAGCAATGTCCGGCGAATATGATGGGTGGGGCATTGTTTCCCATTCAAACTGCTCCAGCTTTTGGAACATCATCTTCGCTGTATGTGGCCGAGCATTATCCTGATGGAAGAACACCTTTCGTCTTGAAAGCAAAGATGGTTGTTTTTCTTCTAGTGCAGGTGTCGATGAATGGTTGAATAACCAAATCCAATCCTCTCTGCTAGTTTCTCAACAGCTACGATGGGAATTTGTCACATCAGTCCGACCTCGTCGAGCTCTACAGATCTTCCAGGACGAGGCTCGTATTCTAAGCTACAGTCTCCAGCTTGGAATTTCTGGAACCGCCACTGACACTGATTATTAGTTTTAAACTTTGGCACAAGGCCAGGAATTTCAAAGGGAGGGCGTAAGTTGATTACATCGACCTTAGTGCTTAACTGGTACTTATTTTATCGACCCCGAAAGAATGAAAGGTAAAATCGACCTTGAACTAAGAACGTAAAGACGGACGAAATTCGGCTAAGCAACGAATCTGCCTGTCGTATATATGTATATATATATATAAGTGTGTGTGTCTGTGTTTGTCCCCCTAGCATTGCTTGACAACCGATGCTGGTGTGTTTACGTCCTCGTCACTTAGCGGTTCGGCAAAAGAGGCCGATAGAATAAGTACTACTGGCTTACAGAATAAGTCCCGGGTCGATTTGGCTCGACTAAAGGCGGTGCTCCAGCATGGCCGCAGTCAAATGACTGAAACAAGTAAAAGAGTAAAAGAGTATCAAATGAAATTTCTCATTTGTTGATACTTTCAAGTGTGTATGAAATAATGAAACGCATTTTCAAAGAAAGAGTAGAAAATTACATACTATAAATAGACGAAGTACACTTACGAGGGGGTACTGAAAAGTTCCTGGCTTTAAGGGTGTCGCGAAAGGCCTAGGTGGAGGCCCGACATTCGGAGTTCTTTTATAGGGCTTAGAAAAAGTGTGTGAATCTGGGCGGGTAATATGTTGAATAAAATGATAATTATGTGTGTGTGCGCGTGCGCACGTGTTTCTCTGTGTGTGTGCTTGTGTGTGCTTGTGTGTGCATATTGGGGCCCTAGGATATGTAACACACTGCCTAAATATCAATCTTGAGAAATTAGGCTTCTCAAAAGCAGAAAGGAGAAAGCTAATTCGAAGACTACAGATCTGTAAAACTTTCCAGAAGTTTATCATTTATATATATATAAATGGGTAACTATATGCATGAGAATACGTACATAAAACATGCAAATCTTATACTTTCTTTTTGTACCCAAGGCCAGGAAATTTTCAGCCCCCACCTCTTATATACACCTGAAAACAACTTGAATGGAACACGTGATAAAAAAAAACCAGAAAAACACGTCAGACGGCCCAAAACTAAAATAGAGGGGACACAGATTTAAAAAATCCCTTACGATTTTATGTTCGGGTTCATGTGAAATAGCTGGGGAAGGCAGTTCCTCCTTTCGGCAAAGGTAAGAAAAGCTGTCAACACAACTCTATATTGATGACCCCTAAAATAACTTTTATACTAACTGTGATAAAAAGAAAGCTCAGTCAACAGATTTCCATGAGTCACATTTATCAACCATCAAAGAGCCGTATAAAAGTATTGCAAGTGGCTCGCAAGCCACATTTAAACCACCAAATATATATATATATATATATATATATATATATATATATATATATAGAAGATAGTAAAAAGTGAAAAAACTACAGAAGGCTTGTTTGAAAAGGGTTAAAAAATATATATTTGAGTCATTATATGTCAGAAGAATGTTATAAATTTTTTTCATACAGCCTTCTGTAGTTTTTTCACTTTTTACTATTTTCTATATATTCAACCACGTGCTTTCACACACCAACTTTCTCACCTATATATATATATATATATATATGTATGTATGTATGTATATGTATGCATGTATGTATGTATGTATGTATATCCTTGGTCTTAAAATTTAGCACAAGGCCAGCAATTTCAGAGGAGCGGGCACAGAACGTAGACGAACGAAATGCCGTTAAGCATTCTGCCCAGCGTGCTAACAACTGCGCCAGTTCACCGCCTGTTAATATAGGCTAATGTAACAAAAGATAATATAATATTATACTTTATTATATTATGCATACACACAAACGACACACACTCACTCACGCTTTTCTTACCACGGGCATATGGCGTAGTGGTTAAGAGCACGGGCTACTAACTCCAAAATTCCAAGTTCGATTCTAGGCAGTGAACTCATAATATTAATAATAATAATAATAATAATATAAAATAATAATAATAATAATAATATAATAATAATAATAATAATAATAATAATATAACTCGAAAATACCTTGGGAATGAGATCCAGGTTCGAATTTCCCCAAGACACCTGGTGAAGCTGGAGGTATATCAGCCGAAACGTTGTGCTAACAACAAACAAGATGAGGACAAATATCTGTCAAATGTAAAAATGTAAATATATATATATATATATATATATATAATATGATATTATGTTTATACATGTGTGTGTGTGCGCGCGTGTATGAAAGCGCATGGCATAGTTTATATGTACGAATGCATGTATATATGTGCGTGTATGTAAATGTATGAGCGTGTGTATGTGTCTGTGCATATACATACATACATGTGTGTGTGTGCGTTCGTACGTGCGCGCGTGTGTGTATGGCGCTTATGTGTATATCTGCGCGAGTATTAGGTTTAGCTGGATTAAGCTTAACGCTATAAACTGTGTATGATGAGATATGACTGCGAGCCGAGGATGGTAGGTTTGGGGTGAGGTGTCGCTCGGTGTATTTTATATTGTGAGACATTTATGTGGAAGAATTTCCAGAGAACACTTAAATACGATATAATTCGGTGATAATGTCTTCTATGTATTCACGGCAGCCAATAAACAAGAGAGAAACTTGAATATCAATGAAGTTGCTGGGTTCTTTCCGTACAAGCATCCCTAATAAAAATTCAAATAACTTTGGCCATCAATAATCGCTAAATACTTATTAACTGACATAGATATGAGTTTGTGTTTTAGGTGGAGCTTACTTAAGTTGTCGCCGTGAAGATCTTTGGTATGGCGCCGATATTATCGAAGTCGTTGTCACTGCCATTGTTGCTACTGTTGTTTGTTTGTTTGTTTGTTGAGCGAAGCGGTCTTTGTCCCAGAGCTCGCAAGATCGCGCCTCAGGATTGTCTGTAGAGGGAGAAGTCCGAAACGTGGTCCTTTGCTATTTCGTAAGACCCGCAGAAGAGAAAGCAGGTCAACCCCACC
>NW_021828391.1:0-8634 GCF_006345805.1 Octopus sinensis
ATATGTATGAAACAAATCGCTTGCCGTGAATTACCGTCCAATCTCACTCACCTCTCATATCATTAAGGTATTTGAGAGAGTGCTGAGATCGCGTATGACTCACTTCCTCGAGAGTCATAATATGCTGAACTCCAACCAGCATGGATTCCGTAATGGAAGAGATTGCCTGACGCAGCTACTGCATCATTTTGATGTCATTTTGAGAGCCTTGGGAGAGGGCTCCAACACTGATGTCATCTTCCTTGATTTCAGCAAGGCCTTTGACAGGGTTGATCATAAGATCCTTTTGAGAAAGCTGTCCAATATTGGTGTCACTGGAAAGCTGCTGCAGTGGATCAAGTGCTTCCTGTCTAACAGAACCCAACATGTTGTAGTCGAAGGAGTCAAATCCAGCCCAGCCAAAGTCAGCAGTGGTGTCCCACAAAGCACTTTGTTGGACACACTTCTCTTCATCATCTACATTAATGATATTACTGACGCCATAAAACACAGTAACATCAGAACTTTCGCTGATGATTCCAAGCTCCAGAAGGTCATCAATGGCGTGGATGACCGAATAAACCTTCAGTCAGACCTACTGGCTGTTCTCCAATGGGCGGAAAAGAATAACATGTTACTAAACGAAGACAAATTCGAACTGATCCACTTGGAAGGGAGGACGCTCTAAAACCCCATACTCTCTTCCTTCTGGAGAAATTCTCATGGCGTCTAACAACATCAGAGACTTGGGGAGTAACAGTGGACAACAACATAAGCTGGGCTACACATATAAGCAGCAAAGTTGATATGGCCGCAGAATGTGTTCCTGGATTCTCAGAACCTTCCAGTCGAGAGATTCCCACACTATTATCCTTCTCTTCTCCCCTTTTGCCCGACCCCACCTTGAATACTGCTGTCCACTGTGGTCTCAATACACAAAACAAAATATTATGAGATTGAAGCTCCCCAACGGTCAATCACAAAAAGATAGATGGCATGTCAGACCTTGACTACTAGGGTAGCCTAGAGAAACTGAAACTGTATTCACTCCACGACGCCGTGAACGCTACATTATCTGTATGATGTGGAAAATATTCCATCAGCACTGTCCGAATGATGTTGGCATCACCTTCAAATACATCAAGGCTTGGACCACGTGCCATCCGTCCACAACAAAATCTAAATCGCACCACATAACGACAATACGGCACAATTATTTCATCTCAATTGGAACCGCTCTCTTCAACATTACACCAGGACACGTCAAAACAGACACTGACCACAGAAAATTCAAGAAGTCTTTGACAAATTTTCAAAACAGTCCCGGACAAACCACCCACACCGGATATGTCTCCGCAAACAATAACTCTCTGCTCGAATGGGCCTTGGTGCCCAAATCCTGAACTGAAAGACTTCGCCAGGTGGTGCTATTAAGTTAGACATGGCCTGGGCCAATACTGGCCAAAACCTTTCTAAGTTATTCTAGAGTTATATAAATATATATATATATATATCGAACTAGAATCATTGAGGAAGCAAATACAAAGTCAACACGCATGTCATTTCATAATTCGAACATTTATTATAGAATAAACATATAACCCGCAAGATGGAAGAAAATTTCATATGACAGCCAACGTAATAATAATAATATGGTATGGTGCGAGAAAAATTCTTATCTTTAAAACTTAGAATTAATATTCTAGCGATTCAAAGAGAATACATTTAGAAAAGGACGTATAAAGTAAAATATAATATAAGCAAATATATAAAATATATAGGTATATAAAAATATAGACATATAAAAAATATATAAAACATATATAATATATATACATATAGGAGCATATAAAAAATATAATATATATATATCGTGTAAATAAAGTAAAATAAGGTTCATCGTTTAGAAATCTTAATCAGGTAAAATAAGCCTTATATATAAGAAGGAAATCATGGTTACTTATCCCTATGGCCATTATGTATATATGTATATATACATGTATGTATATATGTATGTATATATGGATGTATATATGTATGTATGTATATATCTATATATATCTATATATATCTATATATATATGCATGCATATAACTATGTATATATGTATGTATATATATACACATGTATGTATATATGTATGTATATATGTATTTATGTATATATGTATGTATGTATATATATATATATATATATAATATATATACATGCATATAACTATATGTATATATATATATATATACAACTACATACATACATGTATATATTTATGTATATATGTATGTATGCATATATATATATATATATATATATATATATTATATATATATACATGTATATATATATATGTATGTATGAGTATAAGCGTATGTATGAGTATGTACGAAGGAGAAATTTTTTTTCAAGCATATAGTTTACTTTAATATTTGTGTCTTTGTGAAATGGATGTTGGTTGGATTATGTTCTTCATTATCTTTGTATTAATGGCGGTGGAGAAGGATGGCGTTCCAGTGTCTTTTGTTTATTTGAACTCATAAAATTATGTGTAATTAAAATTACTTCATCAGTAAATGAAGGATTTAAAAATATTCTTCCTTCCCCCCATCCCCATCCACTCTAATTCTCCAATATAAATATCTTTTATAGGTAATTCCAGCCTGAAGAATTCAATATGTTATATAATAATAATAATAATAATGATTTTAGTCAGTTGTCTGTTTGCTCAAAAATATCAAAAATATGTTTGGGAAATTATTGGCAGATACATTCGTTTGCTTCCTGGAAAACTGAAAATTGAGAATAATTTTTTAGCCTGAAGAGAAGGTGTGGAAGGATGAGCGGGAGGAGAGGTGGTGGTCATGGGGAAGACTCTTGTAAAGGATTATTCCTGTTGAAATTAAGTAATGAGATTATTAACTGAAAATATGTAAACTTGTCTTGTTCAATTATCAATGTCCCTTAAGTGTTGCATTATCTACACAAGTGCAATCTCTGAAATAATTTGAAAACAGCTAAATTGAATTGAGAAGAGATAATTAAATTAAAAACAGAATACATTGATAATGCTTGTTCTTTTCTGAAGAATTATATTTGACAGAAGGAATTACACAATGTTGTTGTTTTTTACAATGCTGTTCAAACATTTGCTTTTAAATTTCTCATTTTTATATTAAAAAATATATAACACTGCTCCTAATGAAAACTGTTTTTCTTTTCTTTTTATCTGTTTTTAAATTTTTAAATTAAAAAATCAAACAAAATGTATTAATGGGATAAAACGTAGTGGACTTCATACAAAATTTATATGAAACAAATTCACAAATGGAATAAAAACAAAAAAAATTATCATACTTCAAATAAACTTGCAGACATAAGTCCGTTTAAAGGCATCATTATGAAAACATATTCAAAATTTGGTTATTAATAACCAAATAGTAGAAACCGATTGACAAGATGAGACATTTCAAATAGACTTTTTATAATGAACTGCTGTCAAATGTAAATAAAGGAAATGTTAACACAGGAGATAATGACTGCGAACGATCTGCTAATTAAAGTGCAATTAGCAACATGGGTGATGGTTTAATTAGCAACACTCACTGGTAAAGAAAAAAAGGGATTACCTCCCCTTGCCTTTCAACTCCATCCAAGCATGTTCCATGCATTAAATACCTGCCAGTTGTTACTTGGGGATTCGACAGGATTGTTAGCGGATTGCTTAGAATGTATTGAAGTAGTCATTCTGGCATTCTGTGCCCTGAGTTCAAATCGCATCAACGTCAACTTTGCTTTTTCATTCTTTCAATACAACATCAGGTACTGAAAGGAATACATCATTATATTTTGCACTCTCTCATTCTCTCTCTCTTTCTCTCTCTCTCTCTCTCTCTCTCTCTCTCTCTTTCCTTCAAAGATTTCCACTGTGGTTTGACAGAGAGAGGGGTTAGCTACATCATGTTTAAAATACCCAAATATGAGTGTGAGGAAGGTGTCCTTATGATTCTGACAACATATGATGACTGAAGACAGGGAATGGATATGAATAGACCCCCTCATCAATAGATATACCCAATACTCAATCCTATTCAACAACCACAGTTATCTGTGGTAGTAGTAAGTACGTCAGATAAAAATGCTATCTGATGCATCTACTGAAAATCTAAGCAGGGTCCTGTCAAACTGTTCCTGTCTATTTATTTGCACAAGCTAATAATGAACCAATGAGAGATCGTGTATGTGGTGGTTAGGTCTGTTAGATGTAGCAGCCACATCTGCCTCGTATCTTAAAACAAGGACATGTGAACTCACATGGTTATATGGTCATTGCAAATAGGAAAAAGACAGGATGGTCACAGCTAGAATGCTTTTGATCTCAGGCCTGCACAGTCAGGGTTGACCAAGGGCTAAGCAATAAATTTGTTCACAAGGGATGTATGTATGTTTATCCCTCCAACACCGATTGACAACCGGTGCTATTGTGTTCATGTCCCCGTAACTTAGCGTTTCGTCAAAAAGAGAAAGATAGATTAAATACTAGGCCCACAAAGAATAAGTCCTGGTTTCCATTTTCTCGAATAAAGGCGCTGCTGCGGCATGGAATATATATATATATATATATATGTGTGTGTGTGTGTGGTGTGTGTGTGTGTGTGTGTGTGGCCGATAGTTTAAATACTAGGCCTACAAAGTATAAGTCCTGGTGTCGATGTACACGAATAAAGGCATTGCTCCACCATGGCCGCAGTCAAATGATTGAAAAATTAAGTGTACAAAACAGAAAATAACCAGAAAAGTTTATATTCTCTTAACTACATAATTAAGGGAGATAACTGAAAATCAACTTTTAGAGTTACTTCCCTTTACATATTAATAAAAGACATGACAGTTTAAGATGTAGGTGCGTTTGTTTTTCGCATGCGAAGGGCACGCTTGCATTCCTGCAAGAAGAGACAAACATACACGTGCAAATTTTCTGCTGTTTACTTTAACAAATAAACATTGACTAGCTTATAATTTACATTTAATTACACCTGAAAACTATGTAAAGTACTCACCCTATCTACTAATACCCTTTGGACATGATCAGGTTTTCTTTTGTTTTAGATAGTATATATGCGTATGTGGGTATATACACGTCTATATGTATGAATGCATACATTTATGTATATAAATATATATATATATATATAACGATTTAGGAGTGACCCCAACAGGTCACTCGTCCACCAGAAAGAGCAGCCATAACTCACACCGCCAAGTATTAGTAATTCAGAAATTAGGTGAAAATTTAAAACATTTACCCTAATTCATCCTTTTAGACGTTGCAACGTTTCTGTGTCATTAATGATTAAATTAGCTTAATTAAATTAAATTAAGCCAATCTACCATAGGTTACACTTCATCAGTAAAAGACCTGGGAGAGACCAAATATACACGAGGCGTCTGTATTGATGCCTAACGGGATATCTGACTTAAAATTTTCAAGACTGACGTATTCGCGCCAAACTTATCAACAGTAAAATATAAAAACTGCCGATTCAATCTCAGAATTATTCAGAAAATTATCAATTAGTCAATTAGGGTAGCAAAAAAATTCAATAGAAATTTATCGCAACCAGCGGCCTGGTGAAAAAGAGAAAATAGTCATCGACTAAATATATAAATATAACGATTTAGGAGTGACCCCAACAGGTCACTCGTCCACCAGAAGAGCAGCCATAACTCACACCGCCAAGTATTAGTAATTTAGAAATTAGGTGAAAATTAAAAACATTTACCCTAATTCATCCTTTTAGACGTTGCAACGTTTCTGTGTCATTAATGATTAATTAGCTTAATTAAATTAAATTAAGCCAATCTACCATAGGTTACACTTCATCAGTAAAAGACCTGGGAGAGACAATATACACGAGGCGTCTGTATTGATCCTACGGGATATCTGACTTAAAATTTTCAAGACTGACGTATTCGCGCCAAACTTATCAACAGTAAATATAAACTGCCGATTCAATCCAGAATTATTCAGAAAATTATCATTAGTCAATTAGGGTAGCAAAAAAATTCAATAGAAATTTATCGCAACCAGCGGCCTGGTGAAAAAGAGAAAATAGTCATCGACTAAATATATAAATATAACGATTTAGGAGTGACCCCAACAGGTCACTCGTCCACCAGAAGAGCAGCCATAACTCACACCGCCAAGTATTAGTAATTCAGAAATTAGGTGAAAATTTAAAAACATTTACCCTAATTCATCTTTTTAGACGTTGCAACGTTTCTGTGTCATTAATGATTAAATTAGCTTAATTAAATTAAATTAAGCCAATCTACCATAGTTACACTTCATCAGTAAAAGACCTGGAGAGACAAATATACACACGAGGCGTCTGTATTGATGCCTACGGGATATCTGACTTAAAATTTTCAAGACTGACGTATTCGCGCCAAACTTATCAACAGTAAATATACTGCCGATTCAATCTCAGAATTATTCAGAAAATTATCAATTAGTCAATTTAGGGTAGCCAAAAAATTCAATAGAAATTTATCGCAACCAGCGGCCTGGTGAAAAAGAGAATAGTCATCGACTAAATATATAAATATAACGATTTCACCTAATTTCTGAATTACTAATACTTGGCGGTGTGAGTTATGGCTGCTCTTTCTGGTGGACGAGTGACCTGTTGGGGTCACTCCTAAATCGTTATATTTATATATTTAGTCGATGACTATTTTCTCTTTTTCACCAGGCCGCTGGTTGCGATAAATTTCTATTGAATTTTTTTGCTACCCTAAATTGACTAATTGATAATTTTCTGAATAATTCTGAGATTGAATCGGCAGTTTATATTTACTGTTGATAAGTTTGGCGCGAATACGTCAGTCTTGAAAATTTTAAGTCAGATATCCCGTAGGCATCAATACAGACGCCTCGTGTATATTTGTCTCTCCCAGGTCTTTTACTGATGAAGTGTAACCTATGGTAGATTGGCTTAATTTAATTTAATTAAGCTAATTTAATCATTATGACACAGAAACGTTGCAACGTCTAAAAGGATGAATTAGGGTAAATGTTTTAAATTTCACCTAATTCTGAATTACTAATACTTGGCGGTGTGAGTTATGGCTGCTCTTTCTGGTGGACGAGTGACCTGTTGGGGTCACTCCTAAATCGTTATATTTATATATTTAGTCGATGACTATTTTCTCTTTTTCACCAGGCCGCTGGTTGCGATAAATTTCTATTGAATTTTTTTGCTACCCTAAATTGACTAATATATATATATATGTATGAAACAAATCGCTTGCCGTGAATTACCGTCCAATCTCACTCACCTCTCATATCATTAAGGTATTTGAGAGAGTGCTGAGATCGCGTATGACTCACTTCCTTGAGAGTCATGATATGCTGAACTCCAACCAGCATGGATTCCGTAATGGAAGAGATAGCCTGACGCAGCTACTGCATCATTTTGATGTCATTTTGAGAGCCTTGGGAGAGGGCTCCAACACTGATGTCATCTTCCTTGATTTCAGCAAGGCCTTTGACAGGTTGATCATAAGATCCTTTTGAGAAAGCTGTCCAATATTGGTGTCACTGGAAAGCTGCTGCAGTGGATCAAGTGCTTCCTGTCTAACAGAACCCAACATGTTTGTAGTCGAAGGAGTCAAATCCAGCCCAGCCAAAGTCAGCAGTGGTGTCCCCACAAGCACTGTGTTGGACCCACTTCTCTTCATCATCTACATAAATGATATTACTGACGCCATCAAACACAGTAACATCAGAACTTTCGCTGATGATTCCAAGCTCCAGAAGGTCTCAATGGCGTGGATGACCGAATAAGCCTTCAGTCAGACCTACTGGTTGTTCTCCGATGGGCGGAAAAGAATAACATGTTACTAAACGAAGACAAATTCGAACTGATCCACTTTGGAAGGGGAGGACGCTCTAAAACTTCCATACTCCCTTCCTTCTGGGAAAATTCTCATGGCGTCTAACAACATCAGAGACTTGGAGTAACAGTGGACAACAACATAAGCTGGCTACACATATAAGCACAAAGTTGATATGGCCCGCAGAATGTGTTCCTGGATTCTCAGAACCTTCCAGTCGAGAGATTCCCACACCATTATCCTTCTCTTCTTCACTTTTGCCCGACCCCCACCTTGAATACTGCTGTCCACTGTGGTCTCCCTACACAAATCAAAATATTATGAGAATTGAAGCTCCCCAAAGATCAATCACAAAAAAGATAGATAGCATGTCAGACCTTGACTACTGGGGTAGACTAGAGAAATTGAAACTGTATTCACTCCAACGACACCGTGAACGCTACATTAACTGTATGATGTGGAAAATATTCCATCAGCACTGTCCGAATGATGCTGGCATCACCTTCGAAATACATCCAAGGCTTGGACCACGTGCCATCCGTCCACAACAAAAATCTAAATCGCATCACATAACAACAATACGGCACAATCATTTCATCTCAATTGGAACCGCTCTCTTCAACATTACACCGGGACACGTCAAAAAAGAAACTGACCACACAAAATTCAAGAAGTCTCTGGACAAATTCCTTCAAACAGAGCCGGACATATAAACTTATATTTACTGCTGATGGGTTGGCGCCAACACGTTGGTCTTGAAA
>NW_021828392.1:5000-8547 GCF_006345805.1 Octopus sinensis
TACTACGGTTGCTGCTGCTGTTGCTGTTGCTGCTTCTGCTGTTGCTCGTACTACTTCTGCTGATGTTGCTACAAGTAGTGTTCAATGGCGTTATATGTGCAGCTGCTACTATTAATATTTTGTGTCGTTGCTAGGCCCTCTTAAATTGTTTTTTCTATATCAACATCATAAACAAAAAGAAAAAAAATGAAAAAAAAAAAATCAACACCAGCACCGCCATCGTCATCATTGTGCTCTTTCATATCAGACACCACAATCTATAACTTTTGTAGTCCTCTCCAGAACTGTTGCCAGTCTAATACACCATAATCATCGGCCTTACCACCACCTCATCACTATAATCACCATTGCTACAGCTACTGCTGCTGTTACTCATTTATCTACCAATGCTACCACTAATACAAACCACTGTAATTCAATCTAGAGCCACTGTCATCTACTAACACTACAAGAGATCTACAAATAATACAGACTTAACATTCTATATTTTAAGGCATTGGTAATTTATCATATGAGCCCATGCTATAATCATTACATTTAAAAGGATTAGCTATAGCACAATCAGCATCTCTGTCCGTAATTAATATATTTCGTAATGTATGAAGATGACAGTACTGCATTCTGTGATTCATAAGTGTGTCTCCGAGTGCGCAGATAGTCTTCACTTTGATGGAGACGTGATATAACTAGTAATGGTGGATCCAGGCTCCGTAAGCATTGTTCGTAAAATATCTTGTATGTTAGGACTGTTCGCCGGGAGCCGCCCTGGTTGTACACAACATTGACAATACATCCTCCTCCTCCTGCTCTTCACCATCACCATAATCATCATCATCATCATCATCATCATCATCATCATCATCATCATCATCTTTCCTGCTATAGGCCGAGTCAATCTGTAGTGGTGATAGATCCGCTTCAATTTTGTAAGTGAACTAAGAAAGAGGAACGTAGAGGAAAGTTGATGGACAGAAGGAGCCATTGTGGAAACGGAGAATTGAAGGTGATGTTCTAACTTTACGCAAAGATCTGAGCTGCATAGAAGAGTGGTTCAAAGGGCAATAGAAAAACGGAAAAAAGTGCAAGGGCATATCTTGACACGAAGAACCAAATAGAAAAGAAAAGTTTCAAAACTGCGACCGAAACCCTAAAACAACTAAAGGTGCAGCGCTACACTGATCGTATATCACAGTTCCAGCAAAACCGGTTATTCTCAAATAACTAGAGGCAGATTTTTAAGGGCTTAGGAGGAAATACAGAAGATAATATACCTCTTGAAGCTGAAGAAACTCGCCGCCAATTTTGGAATAACATCTGGGGGCAAGATGTTTCCTACAGCCATGGTGCTGAGTGGATTAATTCCGCGAGATCCGAACTCCATCACCTGGAGGCTTCATGACAGGACCATATGCGCATAACAACGGCGGGACCAGACGAAATTCAAGGCTACTAGCTCAAGTGGTTTAGGTCAACACACAAGAGAATTGCGTTGCAATTAGACAATTGCCTACAGAGCGGTACAGTTCCGAATTGGATGTAGAGGAAGAACAACATTGTTAATGAAAGATCGGTCAAAGGGCAATGAGATTGGCAATTACCGACCCATTTCTTGTCTTGGGTCGGTCATTGGAAAATATTAATAGATATCTTCGCACGGAAAATATATACGTTCCTTGCGGAAAACAGTCTACTGCCAGTAGAATAAAAGGGATGCCGAAAAGGATCCAAGAGCACCAAGGACCACCTTGTGATAGACAAGGTTATAATGAAAAAATGTAGACGGTACAAGAAAACATATGCATGGCCTGGATAGACTTTAAAAGGGCTTACGACATGTTGCCGCATTCTTGGATTTTGGAAACAACTCGACAAGTGTGGAATAGCTGAAAATGTGTGTGCTCTGATTAAGAACAGCTTGCCTAGTTGGAAAACACGTCTATCCTGTAACAACCAGCACTTAGCTGAGGTAACAATCAAAATAGGTATCATCCAAGGAGACTCTTGTTCACCTCTGTTATTTGTTATAGCCTTGATCCCACTTTCTATAGTCCTACGTAAAATCAACGTGCAGTATGGGCTGAGAAAGAATAGACCTCGTCTCTACCACCTTCTCTTCATGGATGATTTAAAACTGTTCGCAAAAACAGAGCCTGAAAATGGAGAGGCTGGCTGAGACTATGCAAATGTGCAGCAAGGATATAGGGGTAGAATTCGGTATCTCGAAGTGATACTTGGAAGTGGGGGAAAAGAGTAAAGTGTAGGGGTATAAAATTGCCAAACAGAGACAGAATAGAAGACCTGGATGATGATGGGTACAAGTATCTTGGTATCCTAGAGCTGGACCAGATCTTACACAGAGTCATCAATGCATCTTAAACTTCTTTTGAAATCAAAACTCAATTCAAAGAACCTTGTGATTGC
The DNA here is from genome assembly GCF_006345805.1 of Octopus sinensis. Lineage (NCBI taxonomy): Eukaryota > Metazoa > Mollusca > Cephalopoda > Octopoda > Octopodidae > Octopus > Octopus sinensis. The sequence goes on from NW_021828392.1 coordinate 7,422, forward strand.
CATCAACATATGGGTGATTGCTCTAATCCGCTATAGTGAAATGGACACAAGCGGAGATTAACCAACTCGATCGCACTACCCGAATGACAATGACAATGTATGGTGCCCTCCACTCTAAGGCGAATGTACACAGGCTCTACATGAAGAGAGGTAAGGGTGGACGTGGTCTGATTAGCGTACGGGAGTGCATCAACAGTGAAAGAAGAAACGTGACAGAATATCTGGTAATCAGATAAAACATGCTACAATATGCGGCTACATAAGATCTGTTAAAATATGCTGCTAATGCAGAAGGATTTAACAAAGATGGACTTGAGAGTGCTCATATATTCAATCAAGAGCAACCAACGAGAGAAAAGAAACCCTACTCCACATGGAATTACAAGGTCAGTTCCACCGTGAAATCAACAAGTTAAAAAATCAGGAAGCATCATGGAGGTGACTTAACAAGGGTGACCTAAAACAGAATACTTTGACTTCTAGACAGATAAAGTATTAGAGCACCGAAAGCCGGGTATAATAACATTTAGGAGGGACAAACAAGAGTGCTTAATAATTGACGTGGTAGAGCCAGGAGATCAACATATCATCATGATAGAGAGAGAAAAGATTGATAAATACGGAGACCTGAGAATTCTGATCGCTACGATATGGCAGCTACGAAAGAAGCACGTCGTATGTTTGTGTATATTTGTTTGTGTGTGTGTGTATGTTTGTACTCCCACCTTGTCAACCGATGATGGTGTGTGTATGTCACTGTAAGGTAGCGGTTCGGCAAAAGAGAGCGATAAGAATAAGTACTAGGCTTACATAAAAATAAGTCGTGGGGTCGAATATTTTGACTAATTGCGGTACTCCAGCCTGACAGCAGTCAAATCGACTGTGGCAAGTAAAAGAATAAAAAGCTATGACATTTCAATCCCGAGCAACGCCGGGTATATCTACTAGTTATATATAAATTGTTGTTATCACGATTTGTGATTGTGAAATGAAAAGCTATGATAAAATAATTAAAAAAGTAGAAGAAATTATGATTATGAAACAAAAGAATGTGAATTTGTCGTAACTATACAGTCTATTTTAATTTAGTGCTGATCGCGTTGTTTAAAGTGACAAAAGTAAGCTT
>NW_021828393.1:0-7500 GCF_006345805.1 Octopus sinensis
AAATTTAATTTTTCCCTGTAAGTTTGGAGCCATACTCCCTAATATTATTATTATTATATATATATATATATATATATATATATATATATATATATATATATATATCTAATCTGTCTATATCTATCTGTATGTATATATATATAATATATGTATATATCTATATATATATATATATATATATATATCATCAAATTAAGCAACAAGGATATCCAGAGGTAATGCGGTACAATCGTTTCATGCAACTCCATTTAATTGAACAATGCAAATTATTACATCAGTTTTAAAAATAGAGCAATCTTCAACTGCGTAAAAATATAGAATTTAGTTAAATTCAAAGGATTCATTTGTATAGTTATTCTATTAACCAAAATCACAAAAGAGGATGGATCCTTTGAATTTAACTAAATTCTATGTTTTTATGCAGCTGAAGATTGCTCTACATTTTAAAAGTGATGTAATATTTGCATTGTTCAATTAAATGGAGTTGCATGAAACGATCGTACTGCATTACCTCTGGATATGTTGCTTATTTTGATTGTAATCACCCCATTTTGAATTATATGGATAATACCATACCAAATTCTGGTGCCTTTAACTTAAGTGCCATATTCAACTGAATCTAAATTTTACCGAACCTATATATATATATATATATATATATATATGTATGTATATACTCAGAGAGAAAGGGTGAGGCATTTATATACACCTACACAGATGTTATAGAATGGAGAGTTTCCCCTGAAGGCTTATATTGTTTATGTTTCAATTTCAAAAATCTATCTCCACCTATGGTATAAAATTTGTTTATTTATACTACATACATATATATGTGCATGTGTGTCCTTTATATACATATATATATATAATATAATATATATATATATATATATATCTATACACATGTATATATATGCATATACATATATAATATTATATCCTTATAATATGATACACACCCACACATCTATAATATATATATATATATATATATATGTATGTATGTATGTATATATATATATGTATATGTTGCTTATATATATATATGTATATACATATATACATATAAATGTGTGTGTATATATATTATACATATATACACATACATACATATATACACACACACACACACACACACACATATAATATATATACACACATACACGTGCACATTCATATGCGCACACTTATATAGATGTTCCAGTAAATGTAAAATTTGAGAAAATACCAATTTTAAAGATATTAGCAACAACCCCGCTCCCCCCCCAGTCCTACCCCCACCCCCATCACCACCACCACCACCGCCACCGCCACCCCGAAACATCAACAGCAACAACAACAACAGCTACAAATAACTATCAGCAAGACAGCTGTACGCACCCTTTTAAAAAAGGCGTTGCCATACAAGTGTATATATACATTCGTACATGTATGTATGAGTATATATGCGCGTGTATATACATATATATATGTGTGTATGTGTGTGAGTGTGTGTGTGCGTATATATGTATGTATATATATATATGTATGTGTGTGTGCATGTGTATATATATATATATATATATCACCTGTATATATGTGTGTGTATATATATATAATATATATATATATATATGTATGTATACAATCACGCAGAGACACACCCACACCTGAATGATATATCACGTGCACACATTCACACACACACGTATATATATGTGTGTGTGCATGTGTGTGTGTGTGTGTGTGTGTATTATAGGTGCAGGCGTAGCTGTGTGGTAAGAAGTCAGCTCACCACCCACAAGATTCTACGTTCAGTTCCACTGAATGTACATCCATACATACAAACATACATACAATCATACATGCATACATATATATACATACGTACATACATATGTACAAACAATCATATATACATACTTCGGAAGGCAGCGAGCTGGCAGAGTCGTTAGCGCGACGGGTGAAATGCTTAGCGGTATTTCGTCAGTCGTTATGTTCTGAGTTCAAATTCCGCCGAGGTCGACTTTACCTTTCATCCTTTCGGGGTCGATAAATAAAGTACCAGTTACGCACTGGGGTCGATGTAATTGACTTAATCCCATTGTCTGTCCTTGTTTGTCCCTTCTATGTTTAGTCCCTTTAGGCTGAAGATCAGTGAAAAAGAGAATGCCTATTCTGACGTATTGAGAAATCTGCAGTTACTCTATCCAGATTACAAGTTCAGGTTTATACCTGTAATTATTGGGGCCCTGGGATATCTAACACACTAAATACCAATCTAGAGAAATTGGGTTTCTCAAAACCAGAAAGGAGAAAGCTAATCTGAAGACTGCAGATCTAAGCCATCAGTGGAAGTGTAAAAATCTGTAAAACATTCCAGAAGTAAACTATTTATGTATATATGAGCATGTCTAGATATGTGACTATATGCATAAGAATACATGTATAAAGTAAAACATACAAATCTGCACATATACACATATACATGTATCCATACATACATGCTTTCATACAGACATACACACATACATACATACATACATACATATATACATCATCATCATTGTTTGACCGTGGTCGAGACAATGGAATTTACGATGCTACGCCAGACTTCACGGTCCATCATAGCATTACGGAGGTCCTGTTGCTGGATGCCTGTATCCCTGGAGATTACATCAGGGTAGGAGAGTGTGCGCCCTCTGGTATCGCGACCGTGGTCGAGACAATGGATTTACCATGCTACGCCAGACTTCACGGTCCATCATGGCATTACGGAGGTCCTGCTGCTGGATGCCTGTATCCCTGGAGATTACATCAGGGTAGGAGAGTGTGCGCCCTCTGGTATCGCGACCGTGGTCGAGACAATGGAATTTACCATGCTACGCCAGACTTCACGGTCCATCATAGCATTATGGAGGTCCTGTTGCTGGATGCCTGTATCCCTGGAGATTACATCAGGGTAGGAGAGTGTGCGCCCTCTGGTATCGCGACCGTGGTCGAGACAATGGAATTTACCATGCTACGCCAGACTTCACGGTCCATCATGCATTATGGAGGTCCTGTTGCTGGATGCCTGTATCCCTGGATTACATCAGGGTAGGAGAGTGTGCACCCTCTGGTATCGCGACCGTGGTCGAGACAATGGAATTTACCATGCTACGCCAGACTTCACGGTCCATCATAGCATTACGGAGGTCCTGTTGCTGGATGCCTGTATCCCTGGAGATTACATCAGGGTAGGAGAGCGTGCGCCCTCTGGTATCGCGACCGTGGTCGAGACAATGGAATTTACCATGCTACGCCAGACTTCACGGTCCATCATAGCATTACGGAGGTCCTGTTGCTGGATGCCTGTATCCCTGGAGATTACATCAGGGTAGGAGAGTGTGCGCCCTCTGGTATCGCGACCGTGGTCGAGACAATGGAATTTACCATGCTACGCCAGACTTCACGGTCCATCATGGCATTACGGAGGTCCTTTGCTGGATGCCTGTATCCCTGGAGATTACATCAGGGTAGGAGAGTGTGCGCCCTCTGGTATCGCGACCGTGGTCGACAATGGAATTACCATGCTACGCCAGACTTCACGGTCCATCATAGCATTACGGAGGTCCTGTTGCTGGATGCCTGTATCCCTGGAGATTACATCAGGGTAGGAGAGTGTGCACCCTCTGGTATCGCGACCGTGGTCGAGACAATGGAATTTACCATGCTACGCCAGACTTCACGGTCCATCATAGCATTACGGAGGTCCTGTTGCTGGATGCCTGTATCCCTGGAGATTACATCAGGGTAGGAGAGTGTGCACCCTCTGGTATCGCGACCGTGGTCGAGACAATGGAATTTACCATGCTACGCCAGACTTCACGGTCCATCATGGCATTATGGAGGTCCTGTTGCTGGATGCCTGTATCCCTGGAGATTACATCAGGGTAGGAGAGTGTGCGCCCTCTGGTATCGCGACCGTGGTCGAGACAGTGGAATTTACCATGCTACGCCAGACTTCACGGTCCATCATAGCATTACGGAGGTCCTGTTGCTGGATGCATGTATCCCTGGAGATTACATCAGGGTAGGAGAGTGTGCACCCTCTGGTATCGCGACCGTGGTCGAGACAATGGAATTTACCATGCTACGCCAGACTTCACGGTCCATCATAGCATTACGGAGGTCCTGTTGCTGGATGCCTGTATCCCTGGAGATTACATCAGGGTAGGAGAGTGTGCACCCTCTGGTATCGCGACCGTGGTCGAGACAATGGAATTTACCATGCTACGCCAGACTTCACGGTCCATCATAGCATTACGGAGGTCCTGTTGCTGGATGCCTGTATCCCTGGAGATTACATCAGGGTAGGAGAGCGTGCGCCCTCTGGTATCGCGACCGTGGTCGAGACAATGGGATTTACCATGCTACGCCAGACTTCACGGTCCATCATAGCATTACGGAGGTCCTGTTGCTGGATGCCTGTATCCCTGGAGATTACATTAGGGTAGGAGAGTGTGCTCCCTCTGGTATCGCGACCGTGGTCGAGACAATGGAATTTACCATGCTACGCCAGACTTCACGGTCCATCATAGCATTACGGAGGTCCTGTTGCTGGATGCCTGTATCCCTGGAGATTACATCAGGGTAGGAGAGTGTGCGCCCTCTGGTATCGCGACCGTGGTCGAGACAATGGAATTTACGATGCTACGCCAGACTTCACAGTCCATCATAGCATTACGGAGGTCCTGTTGCTGGATGCCTGTATCCCTGGAGATTACATCAGGGTAGGAGAGTGTGCGCCCTCTGGTATCGCGACCGTGGTCGAGACAATGGAATTTACCATGCTACGCCAGACTTCACGGTCCATCATAACATTACGGAGGTCCTGTTGCTGGATGCCTGTATCCCTGGAGATTACATCAGGGTAGGAGAGTGTGCGCCCTCTGGTATCGCGACCGTGGTCGAGACAATGGAATTTACCATGCTACGCCAGACTTCACGGTCCATCATAGCATTACGGAGGTCCTGTTGCTGGATGCCTGTATCCCTGGAGATTACATCAGGGTAGGAGAGTGTGCGCCCTCTGGTATCGCGACCGTGGTCGAGACAATGGAATTTACCATGCTACGCTACGCCAGACTTCACGGTCCATCATAGCATTACGGAGGTCCTGTTGCTGGATGCCTGTATCCCTGGAGATTACATCAGGTAGGAGAGTGTGCGCCCTCTGGTATCGCGACCGGGTCGAGACAATGGAATTTACCATGCTACGCCAGACTTCACGGTCCATCATAGCATTACAGAGGTCCTGTTGCTGGATGCCTGTATCCCTGGAGATTACATCAGGGTAGGAGAGTGTGCGCCCTCTGGTATCGCGACCGTGGTCGAGACAATGGAATTTACCATGCTACGCCAGACTTCACAGTCCATCATAGCATTACGGTTCCAGAGGAGAAGAGGAGAAATTACCTCATTTTCAGCTCTACAACAATGTCCAGCAAACTGGACTCTCCTACCTTTCACAAGAGATGACACAGGTGGTAGTTTCCCATATATTTGTACTTTGGTTGGATGACACTTCCACGAGAGATTTTGAGTTCTCATAAGGAGGCGAGTGTAGGTTCCATCCAACTGCCTCTCAAGCTTCTTTGATAACGTCCAGGTTTCTGAGCCATATAGTAGAATTGGTTCAACTGTGGCTTTGAAGATTTTAAGTTTGAAGTCTCTACTTAGATTTAATGACCAGATCTTATGCATGTCATTACAGGCTGACCAGGCCATACCCTTTCTAGTTAGAAAGTCTTTTCCAGATGATGAAGTTCCATCCAACCGCCTCTCAAGCTTCTTTGATAACATCCAGGTTTCTGAGCCATAGAGTAGACTACATATATACATACATACATGTATTTATACATACATGCTTTCATTTAGACCAGTGCTTTTCAAACGTTTTGCTGGAGCGGAACCCCAAGGAAACATTCTACTGACTCGAGGAACCCCTGTGCAATAATTTAATAGTCTTATGCACACATATCTGCACAGGAGAATTAAAAATTACTGACGATTTTAGCAGTTTTGTAACTTCTTGCGGAACCCCTGGACTGCACTGGCGGAACCCTGGTTGAAAACCACTGATTTAGACATACATACATACATACATACATACATACATACATACATACATATTGTATGTGTAGGCGAGGTGTGGCTGTGAGGTAAGAAGCTTGCTTCCCAACCACATGTTCAGGGTTTTAGACTTATGATCGTAAGATCGTGGTTTCAATTGCTGGACCAGGTGACACGTTGTGTTCTTGAGCAAGACATTTCATTTCCTGTTGCTCCCGTTCACTCAGCTGGCAAAACAAAAGAGTAATCCTGTGACATGTTCAGGGTTTTGGAGTTATGATCGTGATTGATTGAAAAAGAGAGAGATAGACAGACAGACAGATAGAGAGAGAGAGATAGATAGATAGATAGATAGATAGATAGACAGACAGACAGATAAATAGATAGATTGATAGATAGAGAGAGAGACAGACAGACAGACAGACAGATAGATAGAGAGATAGAGAAAAAGAGAGAGAGAGAGAGACAGACAGATAGATAGAGAGAGACAGACAGACAGACAGATAGAGAGATAGATAGATAGATAGATAGATAGATAGATAGATAGATAGATAGATAGATAGATAGATAGATAGATAGATAGATAAGTTTCTTTATTGGCCACACAGGGCTGCACACAGATGGGACAAGTTACAAGGTAGAGCTTTTCTTTTGGGGGATGAAAAGAAAAACTACAAAAAACAGAATAAAAAAAAGGGTGGCGTAGGTTTTCGATCAAAAGGGATCGTAAAAGGGAAAAAAGAACAAAAAAAAGAAAAAAGGGAAAAGGAACAAAGGAAAAGAAAAATGAAAAAGAAGAAAAAAGAGGAAAAAAGGGGAAGAGGAAAAGAAAACGATCAATAGGAATCGTGTATCACAGTGTCATGATATATGGTGGAACATCTTTGATCATGGGTCTGTCTCGATCAGGACTGACCTGGGGCTAAATAACAACAACTATAGCCTCTAATACTAACTACTTTACATTAGATAATGTAGTCCTAGGAAAGGGGAAAGCAAGTAAGGTTTATCCATGGGAAGAGAAGCCTACGAAAAAGACCACGGTAACCTTGTTCAATATTGTTATATGTTACCACATTTGTTTGCAAGTGGGTAACCCTCTGTTTTCAATTTCTGGGTTCATAGGATTATGCTCAAGGTGGCTTCGTCATTCATACGTGCTATCCTTGTTACATTCACCCATCTTTTTTTAAAACATTCGCTAGACAAAACTTGTCTGTATATATGTATGTAGGTAAGAGGGTAGGTACATACACAGATAGATAGATAGATAGATAGATAGATAGATAGATAGATAGATAGATAGATAGATAGATAGAGAGAGAGAGAGAGAGAAAGATAGATCGATCGATAGATAGATAGATAGATAGATAGATAGATAGATAGATAGATAGTAGATAGATA
>NW_021828394.1:0-8832 GCF_006345805.1 Octopus sinensis
ATGTGGTACTCTGATGGGTGCTGACGGCGGTAGTGGTGGTGGTGCTGGTGGTGCTGGTGATGGTAGTGGCAGTGATGGTGGTGGTGGTGGTGGTGGTGGTGGTGGTAGTGGTGGTGGTGGTGGTGGTGGTAGTGGTAGGGATGGTGGTGGTGGTAGTGGCAGTGGTGGTGCTGGTGGTAGTGGCAGTCATGGTGGTGGTGGTGGTGCTGGTGATGGTAGTGGCAGTGATGGTGGTGGTGGTGGTGCTGGTGGTAGTGGCAGTGATGGTGGTGGTGGTAGTGGCAGTGGTGGTGGTGGTGGTAGTGGCAGTCATGGTGGCGGTGGTGGTGGTGGTAGTGGCAGTGATGGTGGTGGTGGTGGTGGTGGTAGTGGCAGTGATGGTGATTGTGGTGGTGGTGGTGGTGGTGATGATGGTGGAAGCAATGGTAGAGGTGGTGGTGCTGCTACTACAGATGGTGGTCGAGGTGGTAGTCGTGGTGTTCCAGATATGACCATCCCCTCTCTTTCTAGCAACATACAGGATGTCGTTATCAAACAGGTCCTTCCCCATTATAAGTCAGTAGGGTGTGATCTGAGGATAATTTAGCTGCTATGTCTAGCAGATTGACCAAACCACACAGAAATGCTCTCGTGGTTGTTGTTGCTCATCTCAGGTCAGCTAAGACTCAGCAGACCAATAATGGAAAGGAGTTCCAACCATGACCATCCTGCCTTTTGCTATGTACCCATAACTACATGATCCACCATGTTCTTCCTATTTTAAAGACGGTAGGGTAGGTATTTGGCTGCTACATCTAGCAGGTAAAGCAACCGCAAACAAGTAGTGTTGACAGTGGTGGTGGTGGTGGTGGTAGTAGCTGTGATGGTGGTGGTGGTGGTGATGGTGGTGGTGACAGTGATGGTAGTGGAGATGGTGGTGGTGGTATTGGAGGCAATTGCAGTAGTGTTGGTGGTGGTGGTGGTGGTAGTAGTAGTAGTAGTAGTACAACACTACCACCACAACCAACAGCACTATTGCAAAAAATACCACCATCACCACCACTATCACCACAACCTCCACCATCACCACCACCACCATCATCAACACCACCATCGCCACCATCATCTCCACCACCACCACCACCATCATCAACACCACCACCACTACCATCACCACCTCAACCTACACCATCACCACCACAACCGTCATCCCCACCACCACCACCATCACCACCACAAACTCCACCATCACCACCACCACCATCATCACCACCACCACCACCATCACCAACAGGTTCAAGACTTACTCAACCATCATTGCCGCCGACACCACCACCACCACCACCACCGTCATCACAATTACCATCATCCCCCACCGCCGCCGCCATCCAGATCACTCCCCTCCCCCACCCACCACCCCACCCAACATTGTTGCATATTTGAATCGATTGGTAAAGCGTCCTGTTTAAAGTTTCATGTTAATTGTACACATATTGACACATTTATACACACACACACACACATATATATACACACACATGTACATACACGCATACACACATATGTATGTATGTACACACGCACGCACTGACATAATTCCAGAATGCGTGTGCGTGCGTATATACACATTGACACACTTCCATATATACATACTTTTGTATGCCTGTGTATATGAATATATGTATATATATATATATATATGCACCTATGTACATACGTGTATGTATGTTTGCTCCTATACTCTTTTACTTATTTCAGTCATTTGACTGCGGCCATGCTGGAGCACCGCCTTTAGTCGAGCAACTCGACTCAAGGACTTGTTCTTTGTAAGCCCAGTACTTATTACTTTTGCCGAACCGCTAAGTAACGGGGACATAAACACACCAGCATCGGTTGTCAAGCAATGCTAGGGGGACAAACACGGACACACAAACACACACGCACACATATATACATATATACAACAGGCTTCTTTCAGTTTCCGTCTACCAAATCCACTCACAAGGCATTGGTCAGCCCGGGGCTATAGCAGAAGACACTTGCCCAAGATGCCACGCAGTGGGACTGAACCCAGAACCATGTGGTTGGTAAACAAGCTACTTACCACACAGCCACTCCTGTGCCTATATATATATATATATATATATATATATATATATAATATATATATGATATATAGAACTCACAAGAGGGGAAAGAGAGATAAAACAGACAGTAAAAGGGAAACCGTCCCTTGCATTTGAAAACTATTGAAATATTTTTTAAAAACATTTTACTTAATTTTCCCACAATTAATTATTTTCATCATGTTTTACCCTAAGTTGAAAAAGTCGCAAAGTCAGAAACCGGTACTAAAATGTTCTTCATGATAAAATATTTTAGCATTTTCTACCTTGTCTTATTTTCTTTATATATATATGTATATATACACATATATACATACATATATATACATTATATATATATACACATATATATACATATATATATATATGCATATATATATATACACACATATATATACATATATATATATATATACATATATATATATATATGTATATATATATATAACATATATATACATATATATATATTATATATGTATATATATATACATATATATTATATACATATATATATATATATATACATATATATACATATATATCATATATATATATATACATATATATATATATACATATATATATATATACATATATATATATTACATATATATATATATATATATATATTATATATATATATACATATATATATATATACATATATATATATAATATACACATATATATATATATGTATATACATATATATATATACATATATATATCTATATATATATATATGGCTGAGGAGACTGACAAGTGTCAAGATGGCGTATTGGAATAGCTGTATCCAGACCATGCAAGCATGGAAAAACAACCATGAAAGAAATGAAACAATGAAGATAATGATACACACGCATACACATACATGCATATGTACACACACATAGACACATACTCTTATCTACGCCTTGCATTGTTATTTGTGCGATAGTCATAGGTGGTTGTTGAATGCCATCTTGGTTATCTCTCGAAATCACCTGTCAACACACACACACACACACATATATGTATATATATATATATATATACATACATACATGGATATATACATATACATACATATATATACCTACACACATACATACATGTATATATATATATATATATATATATATATATATATATATATATACAAACACATATATACATATATTTACATAGATACATAAATATGCCCACATATTCTTATAAACATCTGCTTATATATCTATCTATCTGTATATATATATATATATATATATATATCTATATATATATATATATTATATATATACACATACAGTGGCGGCCAAAATGTTCAGAACGGCATTGTTTTTGTCAGAAAAGTAGATATAATTTTTTATCAAAGTTGTTTTATATTCTATAATTTTCACAGACAATAAATACAATATTATTTGTTTTTGCCTGAGATTTTGGTGTAATTTGAGAGGATAATACAAAAGTTATAGATGGTTTAGTGATTTACTGCAAAACCCATGGCGGCCAAAATGATCAGAACGGTTGCTTTTACTCCGTGTTTTAGTATATTGAACCGGCGAACTCTAATGTTTTGAATTTGTTTACGTGATGGTTCATTTACTAAACATTAGTAAGAATATTTGCAGTGTACTTTGTTAATATAATGCCACTTACTCCATTACTAATTCGTCAGCAGATTATTAAGCTTCGAAAGAAGGATAATTTAAGTATTGGGTCTATTGCAAAGATTGCTAACAAGTCAAGAAGTGTTGTTCACGGTATTCTTAAGGTCTACGATGATTGTGGTTCGTGTGAAGCAAGAAAGTTTACAGGTAGGCCAAGAAAAACGACCAAGAGAATTGGTCCCCGACGACAAATAGATGATGTAGGAAACAACTATAGTGGAAAGCTCTGACAACAACTCAATTACTTGTGTATTTCGCGTCCAAGAAAATGCCGTTGAAATGAATTCCCTCGATTATCAGTCCTGCTTTGCTTCACGCATTAGCTGCTATGGGACATGGAGATGAAATAGTTTTGGCAGATGCACACGTTCGTACATCATCTATTTGTCGTCGGGGACCAATTGAAATTAGCGCAGATGGACACAAAATACCAGAGTTATTAAAAGCTATATTGCAGCTGTTTCCATTGGACACCTATGAAGACTCAGTTTTAGTTCTTCAAAAACTATGTCATTGTATGAAAAAATTTTATAACATTCTTCTGACATAATGACTCAAATATATTTTTCAACCTTTTAAAACAAGCCTTCTGTAGTTTTTTCACTTTTTACTATTTTCTATATATTCAACCACGTGCTTTCACACAACAACTTTCTCACCTATATATATATCGAGCTTGTAATGTTATGTTTTTTCTTATATTTCTTGAGTTTATTGCACTGACGAACATGAAATGCATATTCTGCATTAATTGCGAAATCACAGGTGATATGTAACTAAATTCTTTTTTTAAATGATTTGCTTTGAAGTTTTGCATTCGGTAAAATTTTGTTTATTTTAGTAGTTTTGACCGCATTGGTCCCTCTTTAGAGTGTGGTATCTACGAATTGTAGTACCCTCAATATAATATAAACATATATATATATATATATATATATATATAAGTAAAAGCAATTAAGATTCAAGTCCGTTCTAATGAATTCACTTGAATGCGGTACTTAACTTAGATGCACCAGAAAACTATATGGTATTAACCATACAATAATGTGGGGTGATTATAAACGAGAAAAAAGCAACAAGAATGGATTAGTTTTTTAGTACAATTGTTTCATACAAAGACAGGCTTTATTAAAAGCTGCAAATATTGCAGCAAATACAAGTGTCCCGTACTCATCAGCTAAAACACATATGAGTTCTCCAAACATCTTAGTGGGTGAGGCTACACTCATGAAGTATCGGAGATATATATATAAATAAATAAATATATATATATATATATGAAGGGCTTCTTTCGGTTTCTGTCTACCAAATCCACTGTTGTCAATATTTATGCACCATCAATGTCCCATTCTGATGAAACTGTAGGACAGTTTTATTATGATCTGGCACAAAAGTTCCAATTTCTGACCAGCTGGTCATATTGGGAGATTTCAGTGCAAGAGTTTGAAAGGACTATGTTTCATGGCCTGTTTTAAGTCGACATGGAATTGGAAAATGCAATAAAAACGGAGTAGCTCTTTTGACATTTTGTACTGAGAACAATCTGGTTGTCACCAACATTACTATGGCAACAGTCCGGATACTTATTGATCAGACCTTGTATATATATATACCGCATCGACTGGCCTCCGTGCTGTGGGCACGTAACAACACCCTTCCGAGCGTGGCCGTTCGCCAGCCTCGTCTGGCACCTGTGTCGGTGGCACATAAAATCACCCACTACACTCTCGAAGTGGTTGGCGTTAGGAAGGGCATCCAACTGTAGAAACACTGCCAGATCTGGCTGGCCTGGTGCAGCCTTCGGGCTCCCCAGACCCCAGTTGAACCGTCCAACCCATGCTAGCATGGAAAGCGGACGTTAAACGATGATGATGATGATGATGATATGCCGGTGGCACGTAAAAGCACCCACAACACTCTCGGAGTGGTTGGCATTTGGAAAGGCATCCAGCTGTAGAAACTCTGCCAGATCAGATTGGAGCCTGGTGTAGCCATCTGGTTCGCCAGCCCTCAGTCAAAATCGTCCAACCCATGCTAGCATGGAAAGCGGACGTTAAATGACGACAATGACGATGATATACATCTAATATAGGATAAAATTTTCGAAAAAATTTTATCAATGGCCAGCATATTAAAAAATAAGCAAATTTGTTGTTGAAAATGCACCTAAATTTGAAGAACTTGTAATTGTTTAAAATAAATAGGCGCAGGAGTGGCTGTGTGGTAAGTAGCTTGCTAACCAACCACATGGTTCCGGGTTCAGTCCCACTGCGTGGCACCTTGGGCAAGTGTCTTCTGCTATAGTCTCGGGCCGACCAAAGCCTTGTGAGTGGATTTGGTAGACAGAAACTGAAAGAAGCCTGTCGTATATATGTATATATATATATATATGTATGTGTGTGTGTGTCTGTGTTTGTCCCCCTAGCATTGCTTGACAACCGATGCTGGTGTGTTTATGTCCCCGTTACTTAGCGGTTCGGCAAAAAGAGACCGATAAAATAAGTACTGGGCTTACAAAGAATAAGTCCCAGGGTCGATTTGCTCGACTAAAGGCGGTGCTCCAGCATGGCCGCAGTCAAATGACTGAAACAAGTAAAAGAGTAAAAGAGTAATAGTTACATATACACCAAACTAGTCTCAGTGATATTTGTTGTATATTAATGGTAAAAATTTAGAACTATGAATTCAAGAAACATCTTTAAAATTTATCAACATTGAAACTTTTAAAGATGTTTTTCTTAGTTGGGAACAAAAACAGGTCAGTGAAGACATACAAGGAATCTGAACGAAAATAAACATGAAGGGCCATTAGAGCAGAACAAGGGTAAAATAGCAAATGCTGGAGACATATTTTCTTTGACAAGAGAAAAGATAGAAGAGAGAGAGGTAGAATACGTTCAAAAGACACCAATATAATAATTACTAGACTTACAAAGAATAAGTCCTGGGGTCGATTTGCTCGACTAAAGGCAGTGCTCCAGCATGGCTGCAGTCAAATGACTGAAACAAGTAAAAGAGTAAAGAGTATATATCTATCTTTCTACCTGCCTCTCTTTTTCTCATCTCTCACAAAATATCTATATCTATCCCCTTTCTCTGTCTCTCTTTCTCTGTCATCCTCCCTCCCCACTCCTCTCTCCATCTGCCCCCACTTGTTCATCTCCGCCACCACCACCATTACCAGTCACTCTCCACCACCTTCACACGTGCCTCCGGCCCCACCCACCCGCAGCAATCTGTGCCACCAGCCAGGCAGGTGGTTCACTGATATACCTCACCTCACCTCACATCACAGCAAGAGAGATAGATAGATAGATAGACAGAAAGGGAGAGAGAGAGATAGGACAGGAGAGAGAGAAAGTGAGAAAGAGAAAGAAAGAGAGAAAGAGAAAGAGAGAGAGAAGGAAAGAGAGTAAGAGAGAGAGAAGGAAAGAGAGAGAGAGTAAGAGAGAAGGAGTGTAAGAGATAGAGAGAGAAAGAGAGTGAGAGACAAAGAGAGAGAGACAGTAAGAGAGAGAAAGAGAGAGTAAGAGAGCAAGAGAGAGAGACAGTAAGAGAGAGTAAGAGAGAGAAAAAGAGATAGAGATAGAGAGAGAGAAAGAGAGCAAGAGTGAGAGACAGTAAGAGAGAGAGTAAGAGAGAGAGAGAGAGATCATCATCATCATTTCACCCGCTGCCGTTGGGGATCGAAGCAGCTTCAACCGGTGCTGGCTGGTTTGTCAGCTGGTTGATGCCTGCAGTGAAAGGAGAGAAGGAGGCAGGGCACAAAAAAAAACAACAACAACACGAGGTGGTGGAGAGGGGGGAAATGGGGGTGGGGGATGGCATTTACGACAGCCAGTGGGAGGGAAAAACATAGTGCTGGGGAGGAAGGATTATGTGCAGCGAGGCAGGTGAATGACAAGGTTCTTGCTATTCTTGTTTTGGTAGTTGCTGTTGTTGTTGTTGTTCTTGTTTGTGATGTTGTTGTTATTGTTTTGGTGGTTCCTGTACCCCACCCCCTATTTTTTATGTAACTAAGAATCATATGAGCCTAGATATACAAAATATCAAGAAAACTGGCTAGAAATAGCTCAAAATTCCCTCAAATCTCTTTGACCCTTATTTTTAACCCTTTAACATTCAGATTACTCTGCCAAATCTAATCCTTATTTATCCACATTATTTCGAATTAATCCCGCATTATCTCATAGCTTTGAGATTTCAAAGATGTGATTGTTTATTTTTAGAATGACATTGTAGGGTAGGTGTGAATGGCTGGATCTGGTCTTGTTTTGAATTAATCATGCATTATCTCATAGCTTTGAGATTTCAATGATGAGATTGTATATTTTTAGAATGACATTGTAGGGTAGGTGTGAGAGGCTGGATCTGGCCTTGTTTTCTATTAATCATGCATTATCTCATAGCTTTGAGATTTCAATGATGTGATTGTTTATTTTTAGAATGACATTGTAGGGTAGGTGTGAGAGGCTGGATCTGGCCTTGTTTTGAATTAATCATGCATTATCTCATGGCTTTGAGATATCAATAATGTTTATTTTTAGAATGACATTGTAGGGTAGGTGTGAGAGGCTGGATCAGGCCTTGTTTTGAATTAATCATGCAATATCTCATAGCTTTGATATATTAATAATGTTTATTTTTAGAATGACATTGTAGGGTAGGTGTGAGAGGCTGGATCTGGCCTTGTTTTGAATTAATCATGCATTATCTCATAGCTTTCAGATATCAATAATGTTTATTTTTAGAATAACATTGTAGGGTAGGTGTGAGAGGCTGGATCAGGCCTTGTTTTGAATTAATCATGCATTATCTCATAGCTTTGAGATTTCAATAATGTTTATTTTTAGAATGACATTGTAGGGTAGGTGTGAGAGGCTGGATCAGGCCTTGTTTTGAATTAATCATGCATTATCTCATAGCTTTGAGATTTCAATAATGTTTATTTTTAGAATGACATTGTAGAATGACAACTTCTGGCTCTGTAGTATAAATGTCTAGCTTTTGTAAGTTCTGAATTAAAATCTTCCACCAAACCTTAGTCACAATTTATGTTCCTAACACTAGCTGAA
>NW_021828395.1:0-8627 GCF_006345805.1 Octopus sinensis
GGACATCGTAGTTGTTCATTTTGACCAAAACGCAGAAAAATTTTTTTAATTTTTTTTGGGGGGAAGGTTTTAAGGACCTCATCATGTAAGTCGAGGACATCGTATTGCCAATTTGAAGTTGTGTGCACACACAGACAGACAGACAGACCAGACACACAGACAGACACACAGACAGACAGACAGACAGACACACACCTACCATTTTATTTTTT
Source organism: Octopus sinensis (assembly GCF_006345805.1). Lineage (NCBI taxonomy): Eukaryota > Metazoa > Mollusca > Cephalopoda > Octopoda > Octopodidae > Octopus > Octopus sinensis. The sequence continues at coordinate 213 of NW_021828395.1, forward strand.
TTTTTTTTTTTTTTTTTTTTAATAGGAAACTTTAATTTATACAAACAAGACAAAAATTACAGATAGCTAAGTTAGTAAAGGCCTCACGAGACACCCGACCAGCCGCGCGAATGGCGAAGACGTTCCCTCGGATCACAGCAATCGACAGACGTTCCAGGAGCCAAGAAAACTCTCTTGATCGTGACTAGTCCTTGAAATCCGTCGACCGAGCGAGCGAAGGAAGCGGAGTGTCTTGGGACCGAAGATCCCGGAGGACTCCAAGGCAATTGGAGTAGTAAGAGCAGCGAGTTGGACAGGTGGCCGTACTTGAGAATCTTTCGCTCCTCGGCCTGCCTGGAAGCGTGCCCAGGATTGGCGCGGACAGCGCGAGATTCCCAGCGAGAACGTGTCCGAGCAGGTAGAATCCCAAATAAGGGATTTCCCCTGCTCGTAGGGGAAGGTGGACATGCCGTCAGGGCGTTTGCCATCCCCTCTATCCATCCAACAGGTTCAGGATAGACGGGATGCCTGCTGAGGCGAGGGCTCTCTGTACGACTGAGTTGAGTTCACTGTGACGGGGGGCACGACCGGCACTCCGCCGGCAAGCGAGGGGATGCAAACCGTACTCGCAACCCTAACCCTAACCCTAACCCTACCATTTTATATTAAGATAATAAACAAGTTTAAAAAAATCAAAAATCGAAATAATCGCAAGAAAATCACAATGCCAAAAATCCCATCAACTTTTAATTATAAAATAAAAATTTTATTTCTAAAATATATAAGTCGATCGCCAAAAAATCTCAATATGAAAAGTAGCTCGAAAAAAAAAAGTTGGCCATATCCTGCCGTATGTGATGAGATGTACATTACGGCTTCACTTGTTACCGAACGAACCTTCCAGCACAGACAGCAGCTGAGATTCAAACCCTGAAACTCGAGAGTTGTCAACAGGATCTCGGCCACTCAGCTGTTCGATATTTTAGCATGAAATGAAAATGGAATATTTTGAGAGAATTGATGGCAAGAAATTTTAAAAATATTACTAGAAGTGCACATTTAAAAACTAAACTTTAATGTTCTTGAGATGCGTGAAATGATATTTTGTGAGTAACTTTAATTTCCATTTCTTTTGCGAATTTTGCTTGAAGAATAAAAAAATACGATTCTTTTTGATCAGAACAAAACACGCCTGGCTTTATTGTATTTGACAAAAAAACAAAAATATATTATTTCTTATGATCTCTGAAAATAATTTATAACAAGTGGATCTGAAAAAATTAAGAAAATAGGACTTACTTTTTGATAGATCAAGAAATTTTATTAATTAATTAAAATAATAGCAAGAAATGAAAATGAAAATGTTGTATCACAAAGAAATGAAAATTTGTTTTCACATTGGATATACAATTTTTGAGCAAGGCGATTCAAAAAAATCTATTTAATTTATTCTGAACTTTAATTCATACAAAAAATCATCAATAATTGCACTTGTGAGGGCTGTTTTATTTCAGCAATTGTTGATAGTCTTAGAAAAAATGTCACTCCAAGCATATGACGTAAAAATTACTGCATCTTTTATATTAATCTGTTTGAATAGCTATTCAGAATTTGTTTGGGAATCAATTTCGTTCACAACATGAGAGAGTTGGTAATGATAATATCGAGAACACTTGATTATTCCTGCGTCCAATGGTTGAATTTTGTTGTTGAGTTTTTTGAAGATAATAGCTCAATAAAATTACTGTCATAACTAATTTTATGACTTGGACAATAGTCAGAAATCAATTATATTTTTCTTTTTAATTTCATATCTATATTCATTAATCATAAATTGGATTCTTTTGGATCCATCCACGAGGTTTGGTTGTATGAATATCTACAAAATGCTGAATAATTGAAATTTTGAATTTTCTGGGTTTTTTGAATTTTCCAATTATAAAGGGCATTAGTTTTTCACTCCCATCTCTATAGCAGCAAAATAGAACTGTTATTCTTTTTTTGGATTTTCTAATCACATATATGATTTTCGAACAATACTCTTTGAAGGCGCAAAAGAGTGAGGTCTCATTACAGTTAAATATGTTTGAACGTTTGTATGAAATAAATTTTTCTTTCAATAAAGTCATCAATGCTGATGATGACTTATCATAGTTACAAACTTTTTTTCAGATCCTTCGCCATTACATACTCTCATATGAATATTGTGATGCTTTTAAATTTCGACACCCAGCTATTAGATCCTTTAAATACATCAGTTTCATTTGAATTAGAACACACATTTCCATTTTCAAAAAATGACTTTGCCTTTTCCTTGCCGATTACATCATTATAAAACCCACCACCGGCTTCAACCATATCGACCCATTCCTTTAGCTTGCTTGAAATTCAGATTTCGTGGCATAGAATTTATATTTTCATTTAAAGCAAAAGCTTTTTTTAGATCTACTTCAATATCAAGATAATGTTTAATAGATCGACGTTTATTTCCCTCTTGAATAGCAAAAAAATATTTCAGAAAATCTATTTATTGCAGTATTCAATAATACCGATTTTTTCTGATAAATTTAGAGCGACTGTTAATTATCAGCGACATAGTTTTTTTAATGAAAATAACCCGCATTTTGATAAACTTACATATAAAAACACAAAAAAACACACAGATTCACCAAAAGAACAGACAAGAACACGTTATTAATTTTTAATCAATTAATTAATCATTTAACTAAATTAATTAATAAACATTAATAAAAAATTTTAATAAGTCTGAAAAAGTGGTTAAAATTAGAAAAATAGTAAAAAAATAGAAAAACATAAGGGAAAAAAATTTCATTTTTATGGTAAAAAAGGAGTGGCACATCATAGAGGTGATAAATTAGAGAAGTTTGACTACATAAGTTGCTTAAAAAAACAAACACGTTCTCACCATAAAAGTGACCCTATCGATAATCTAATCCAGGAATTCTCAACCTTTTTTGTTCATCGTCCCCTTAGATATTTTATCGCCCCCTTGTCCACATACAAATTTAAAATTTTTGTGCATTGTCCTTTAATTGGTTGTTTTTTGTATATACAGTCAACCCTCTCTATAGTGAAACCCTCTCTATAGTGAACAGGCCATATTAATGCAATCTACAATAACAAATATTAGTAATTCTCATAATATATTTATTATAAAATGAATACCACGTTTAAAAATGTATAATATCATTTTTTAAATATTTTTGTGATCACTATTAAAGAATAGTGAACGTCAAATTTTTGTGAACATAAAAATATTAAATTTAATATTTTTACATATATATTTAAAATTCTTTAAAATGAATAAACTAGACGTTCTACAGTTGTTAGCATGGTGGAAAATCGAAAACGCCTGTCATTTTTTCAAAAGAAGGAAATAATCGAATTTTATCAAAAAAGACATTACACACAGCGCGATTTATCCCTTTATTTCAATGTTTCTCTGGGCTGCATAAACAAAATTTTGAAAAATTCTGAAGGAATACTTAATGTTCAAGATGACCAAAAAAAGAAGAAAATTTACTTCCCCAAGTCTCAACCATTCGACAGAGATTTATTTGAATGGTTCGTTAAAAAACGATCATTTGGATTTACAATCAATGAATATCTTTTGAAGTCCATGTCTCTAAAAATGGCGAAAGTTTAATATTCAAGGATTTCAAGCATCAAATGGATGGCTTGAGAAATTTAAAAATCGATATTGCATTGCTTCCCGTGCTTTATGTGGGGAAAATCAATTTGTTGAAAACCTCTGTGATTGGAAAATTTTACAGAAAGCCTCAATAGAAAATTATAACAATATTGTTCAAAAATATTTTTAATTTGGAAGAAACTGGATTGTTTTTTAAAACTTTTGTCGAACAGAACATTAGCTGTTGACTCGGACAAAAATCTGTCTAATAAACAGATAAAAGAAAGAGTAACTGTTATGTTTTGCGTTAGTATAATGGGAGAAAAACTGACCCATTTGTTATTGAAAAAGCCAAAAATCCACGCTGCTTTAAAGGAAGAAGAAATTTAATTAATATTTACAAGTGGAATACAAATCAAATAAAAAAGCATGGATGACATATGGCTAGTGAATATGAAGCTAGTGAATATGCGAAGGCGCTTGAATTATGGTTTCTTGAGAATGATTATGAACAAAGAGAAAAGTATACGAAATACAAAAAATTTTAAGAATTATCAAACTAATCATTCTCAAAATCACCGATTCATGATAAAATCTCTAAATAATCTTTGTAATTATACTTCAATATTGTTTATTGTTATTTTGATTCTTTTGTTCACTATAGACAATAGTGAACATGATGTTTGACGTGGACATTTTGTTCATTATAGAGAGGGTTGACTGTAACTCAAAAATCAAAATATAAAACAATAAATCAAATGTAATTAAAATTGAATTTTTACTAAACATTTTCGAACCAATATAATAATTTTTCGAATCAATATAATAATTTTTCGAATCAATATAATAATTTTTCGAATTTTCTGAATATTCAATCGAACCAGCGAAATATTCAATGTCGGATTTAATTCTACTCAACTTTATGCGTATATCACCTCTATTACACACTTCCAGTCTATTTTTTTCACATTGTGTGTTATAATTGACAAAACTAAATCCACTTTCAACTAAATAAGTGGTAGGGAATATCAATAGTACATTTCTTATTTCCTTCCATAAATTTGGAAATTTCATTTGTAGATCTTTCGATTACCAAAATTTAGAGATACCATCCTGCTGAAATCTGTGAATATATTCTTCATTATTTTTCAATTTAATTATCTCTTCTCACGATAGCAACGGAGATCAACTGGAGAAGCCACCGGGTCTCACGTGTGTCGTGGCTTTTTAATGTGGCTAAGCGTCCATACTTCTTTAGGAAGCGAAGCGATTTCCCACTTATTCCTCCAGTTGTCTCGACCACAATCGGACAGAAAACGTGAGAGGCAACGCAACGTCAATTATGTTGGCGGGGTCCACTTCGGACAGATGGCTTTATTAGCTAATTAGTTTCTTTTTTAACTGTTTTTGTTAGTGTAATAATTATTATCTCTTCTTAGATTGTTTCGTTCATATCTTCTGGCACACATGAAAACGGATCAATTAACCATGCTTCAAATTCCAAATCAAACAAATCTTTGAATCTAAGAGATATATCCGCTTCTAGTTCCTTCAAATGTTGATAATATGTCATAATATTGTTTTCGGTGCCAGACAACTCGCCTGTAGGCGAGTTGTCCTGGAACTCGACAATAACAAGGACGGACAACTCGCCTAGGAAGAAAACAATAAAAATTTTATATGTTAGAGAAAATTTATCAGATTTAGGTAGTTCCAATTTTCCGCACTTCGCTTGACACATCCTCACATACTTTTCTTCTTCTAGCACACAAAGTACATTAATTAGATTTGTCAGGTGAGGATGGGCGGTTAGAAAAAAACTATTAAGAACCCGATGCCAAGATTCTAGTACATTTGAAGTTCTTGGAACAGATGATTTGATCCTTTCAAAACATGACCAAAATGAAACATCATAACTTGGCGATTCACCATCAAGTCCGGGAATAAATTGTTTTTTGAAATATTCCAAAAATTCATCTAGCTTTGTATCCTTTTCGGTCATTTCTGCATAATTAAGCAGATTTTTTCGAATTGGAAAAGAAACATCCTTCTCATCAATAAAAGCCAGAGAAAAGCAATCTCTGATAATCTGGGTGTTGCCACTCTTTATCTTTGTATTGACACAAAGTCTCTCGGCTTGGACTCTCCTCCAAATCATCTGCCCAAGATGAAAGTTGCACCCCGACACCCTAGCCGAAGTAAAAACTGCAGCCGAAGAGTTAATTAGCCCCTTTCAAAGTCCAAAACAATATGTTCTGGGTCACTGTCAGTTAGGGTTTTGACCTCATTAAAAAAGTGCGTATAGCACTCTTGCGTTTTATTCGCCAAAAGCCCGAAAACACAAGGCCAGTAACTACCCAAATATTTGACAAATATCGTCACCAATTGTTGAAAATGATTTGGGACACTTTTAAATGTTCCATCAACAATCCAAATTTTCGACTTTTTAGAAAACAAAGCTGAAAATCAGAAGCAAAAATGACGTGTCGGTTAACGTCATTGATTCCAGAATCTTTGCGAAAAAACGTTTCACCACGTTTGTTTTTTTACAGCCATCAGGAATATCAGATCTCGTAACAGCTGTTACTTGCATGCTTCTGTTTCTGACTCGAGTCACAGTCTTAGCCATTGATTGTGTCTTTGGGAGATTCCCTTTGACTTCTGCTGAATAGGCCGCTACTGTATTCACAACAACATTTAGTGGCCTATCCATTGACTCGGCTGCTTTTTTCCGCAGTTCAGCTTTAGCCTCGAGGAGTTTGATTGAGTTATCATCTTCTGGATGATGATTATCTCTACCCTATCAACGACTTCGCTGTTCTCGTCCAAAATAAACGCCCCCCGACACGTTCGTTTCCGACATCTTCATCTCGTCGTTTTTTCGTCAATGTCCCTATCCTTATTGTAAAGATAGTTGTCCAAAATTACCACCTCACTCTTTCTTTGGCCTAATATCTTTTTAATTGTAGCCATTTATTAGGATTTAATTTAATTAAAAATTTTAACAAAAGAAGAAATTTTTTTTTTTTTTTATATTAAATTTATTATTAATAATGTCAGTTAATAAATTCAGGGAAGAGATTGATTTGAGAAATCAATTGAGGAGAGCCCGCTGCCTGTATGGAAAGCGAGTTCCCTCGGAGTATGGCTATTCCGATCCTTTGTCTTAGCCATACTCCTTCACGAGGATCATTTTCTTTGTGGCGAGCATTCTTCCGAGTTCGCGCAAGAACTCGGCAGTCGCTGGGCCAACAGCTCCTGATGACTCAGCCGCAACAGGGGTGAATCTGTAGCGGTCCCCGAGGAAGGAATATTTTTTGGTTTTAAGGTTTTCCGCGATTGAGGCAGCTGCTCCAGGTGTCTGAACCGATTTAAGGAGATTCGTGCTTGAGTAAGTATCGACGCAAGTTGCGTCCCAGACCAAAGATCGTCCGGAGTTGAAAGGGAAGAGAGTCATCCCGTCAGGTCTCTTTCCATCACCTCGATCGAGACCCACTGGTTCAAGCTGTGCTGGGAAGCCTGCAGCATTCAGAGCTCTGACGATCACGTCGTTCAGAGCGGCGTGACGTGGTCCTCTTCCGGCGGATCTCCTGCAGGATAGCGGGTGCAATCCCTTCGCATCGACCGTTTACCCGCAGCGGCATCGGTGCTCCTGGCAAACGTCTAGTCCAAGTCTTTGTCCGATTCCAATCCTCAAAGAATCGTCGTCCAAAAAAGTCCCGAGATTTGGGCAAGGGATTGCACCAAGCCATGCTCCGCTCCCTCCACTTGAGGCTGACACCAGGCAAGCAAGGCGATGTTGATTTGCTTCTTTTTTAAGCCCTTCTGAAATTTTGGAGCAGACAATGTTATCCCAGTTCCTTTGTTTCGTTGTGTCTTCGGGGATTTTGAGTCCTGACCCGTTCCAATCCCGGCAAGCTTCATCAAATGACTCATTCCAGCGAAGTCCAATAGTGTGACGAAGGACTTGCCGTGTCAAATGGTTGCAGCTTGAGAGAGACGAAAGATATGTCGGGTACGCGACCTCCAGCGCCGATCTTAGACCGACGCCCCCAAATCCAGAGGGAAGCTTACATTGCTTCCAACCGAGTTCGTCGAAGCGGACGTTGATTAGTGACTCAACAGTTTGTTTGAGAGATTTGTCTATCGAAAGTAGACTGTCGTAATGTTCGTGGCAGGGTGAACTTCGCAGTAGGTATAAAAGCTTGGGTAGTCCGATGTTGTTTCTCATCAGGAAGAAGGATGAAGAATTTTAAATTAATTGTCCGTCCTTGTTATTGTCGAGTTCGAGGACAACTCGCCTGTAGGCGAATCGAGTTCCAGGACAACTCCGTCAGCCTCAAACAAATCTTTGAATCTAAGTATATCCGCTTCTAGTTCCTTCAAATGTTGACAATATGTCATAATATTGTTTTGACTAAAATATTTACTTATCTCAGATAGTTGTGAAATGTTTCCAAACTGATTTATAGAAAAATTATGTCGATAAAGCAATAATTTTCTTGCAAATGTTTTCATTATTCTTTTGCAATCAATCATGTTGACAAAATTTACTTTGAATAAACCCATATTTTAAATATTCGTTTTGATGATTACGACTATTCTTATTTGAGCGAGAAGACATCTTGGATATCAAACAAGGATGTAAAAACTGCGTGTTATTTTGAATATAAAATTTATATTAATAAATCTGAAATATTATTAAAATTAACATGTATAAATACTTGTATTATATTTAAATTCGAATATTTCACCCTCATTGACTTAATTATCGCCACCCTGTA
>NW_021828396.1:2500-8398 GCF_006345805.1 Octopus sinensis
CTCATTTATATTCATATTCATATTCTTGATATGTATATTCCCTGTAGTATTGAAACGAACGGAATTAAAGAATTAAATGTAATACCATAAATTTTAACTTTTGATTAAGTTGATCCATAATAAATAAATAAATATATATGTTGGGGGGAGTACGTATATACACACATGCATACAGACGTGTGTGTGTGAATAAAAACACACACATACACACGCATGCGACGATCTTCCACAGTTTTTATCTGCTAAATCTACTCACAAAGTTTTTGTCAACCCGTGGCTCCAGTACAAAATCCTTATCGAAGGCGCCACGACAGACTGTGGTCGCAACCGTAACCATATGGCCACAAGACCACGCCTGCATCAACAACATTTAATCAACTGGTCTATTTTATTTTTATTTTTTCTCTTGACTACTCGTACTCATTTTCGTTTACAAACTTCGAATACAACATGCGGGAGATTTTGTTTACTAATTACTAAGATAATCTGCATGAAACAAAGCCTTTACTTATTTATTTCTTTGCTTATTTATTTATTTATTTATTTCCATATCATAATACTACAGACGACAGACACCAACGCATATGTATCTCTTCGTAAACGATCGTTTTAATGAGCTTCTCAACGATAAATACGTGATTTTTCAACGCAATCCACACACAACGCAAGCTAATTTTAATTGAGTTTAACGGCAGCAGATAATAAGATTCGCCTTTCTAAATAAAATAATTAGAATCAAATCAGTGAAGAACATTCAAGAAATAATCGCAGCATAATTTCAGTGAAAACTGAGAAGGAATTCGGTTGGAAGGAATCACATAAACAGGATTGTTTGATGGATAGAGTGATGAAAGAGACTCTAGTTGAGCACAATGGCTATTTAAGCAAAGGGATTCGCAATCAAATGGATGACATAATCTACCTATACAATTATCGACTAACTAGAGCCATCAATGTGTATGAACAGTATATTATGGATTAATCTGGAGTGATTTTAATCCTTTCAGATGAGAAATGGCGTATTTATGGCCGTAAAGAATTGATTAATCTCTTGCTGATTGGAAGTAAAATTTCATTCAGCGGGCAATAATTTAATAATATACATATATATATATATTGTATTATATATTATAATATATATATATATATATGTTAATATATATATATATATAATATATATATATATATATATATATAATTATAATATAATATAATATAAATAATATAATATAATAATATAATATATATATAATATATAATATAATATAATATACTATAATATAATATAATATAACGTGACATAATATAATATGATATATAAGATAGAGAGAAGAAGACAACAAGGTAGGAAGGAATACTCTACACATAAACACACGCAAGTATGTATATTAGGAACAGGTTGGGCTGAGTGGTTAAGATGCTCGCTTTTGCAAACCATACACGACACCTTGCGTAAATATTTTCTGGTATAGGCAAGGGCCGATCAATACCTTGCGAACACATACATACATACATACATTCCATACACACATACAAATACATATCACCGTGATCACCGTGACCAACCAGGCTATCAGATGTTGTTACACATCGCTGGTCACAATGCGTTTCGCATTGTTTTAGCCTGCAAATGACGCCACCCCGCTGGCTAAGCGAGCAAGCCAACAGAAGAAAGATGTGGCGAAAGAGTACAGCAGGGATCGCCACCACCCCCTGCTGGAGCCTCGTGGAGCTTTAGGTGTTTTAGCTCAATAAACACTCACAATGCCTAGTCTAGGAATCGAAACCGTGATCCTATCATCGCGAGTCCGCTGCCCTAACCACTGGGCCACATATATACATTGTATAAATATACAAAACACTCGCCGTGGAAAACATGTTAACCATTCAAAAACCCTAAGGCGGGCTTCTTTCAGTTTCCGACTACCAGATCCACTCACAAGGCTTTGGCCGAACCGAGGCTATAATAAAAGACTCTCGTCCAAGTTTCCACGCTGTGGGACTGAACCCGAGACCATATAGATGAGAAGCGAACTTTCTACCACACATCCAGACTCGAGTCTATGTGACAGGCATACGGCGAGCTGGCAGAGACGTTAGCACGCCGGGCGAAATGCGTAGCCGTATTTCGTCTGCGCTTACGTTCTGAGTTCAAATTCCGCCGAGGTTGACTTTGCCTTTCATCCTTTCGGGGTCGATTAAATAAGTACCAGTTACGCACTGGGGTCGATATAATCGACTTAATCCGTGTGTCAGTCCCTGTTTGTCCTCTCTGTGTTTAGCCCCTTGTGGGTAGTAAAGAAATAGGCATACAGCACCAAGGTTTCGCAAGCGTTCGCCCATCTAAGCACTAACTAGGCTCGGCGTTGCTTAAATTCGGTAATCGAACAAGAACCGGTGCTTTCCAACGTGTTGTGGCCGTAAGTGTAATGTCCTCTGACGTGAAGGCTCTAAAAGTAGAGCCGTTGAGAATAATGTCTTGGAGATATTTATGGCATTATAGAGTCGAGTTATTATCCTATACTTAACGAGAATTGCATGAGCCGTTGCTTAATCTATATGTATACGTGAGGCTTATAACATAACAATATGGCGGATGTGAATAACTAGCGAACGGTATTTCGGAGAGCTGGTGAATATAACCAAATAATTGAGGTTTAAAATGGAAGCTTTATATTCAATATAGAAAATGGCTGAAGAATCGGTTAAATAATGTTGAGTACATTGTAAGAAGATGATAAGACGAACATATAATTTGGCTTAATTAAAGCATTTTAGATGCACTCAAATGTAGATATATTGTATTTAGGGTTATGGATTCTCGTGTAGGTAGGCAGGAAAGATTAAACTCATAAAAAGACGAACAGAACTGGAAATTGAGCAGTAACAAGTAAATTAGATCGATCGATAGATAGATAGATAAGTTTCTTTATTGGCCACACAGGGCTGCACACAGATGGGACAAGTTACAAGGTAGAGCTTTTCTTTGGGGGGATGAAAGAAAAAAAAGGTGGCGTAGGTTTTCGATCAAAAGGGATCGTAAAAGGGAAAAAAAAAGGAAAGGGAAAAGGAACAAAAGAAAAGAAAAATGAAAAGAGAAGAAAAAAGAGGGAAAAAGGGGGAAGAGGAAAAAAAACGATCAATAGGGATCGTGTATCACAGTGTCATGATGTATGGTGTAAAAGGAAAAGCAAGTAAGGTTTATCCGTGGGAAGAAAAGCCTACGAAAAAGACCACGGTAACCTTGGTCAATATTGTTATATGTTACCACATTTGTTTGCAAGTGGGTAAACCTCCGTTTTCAATTTCTGGGTTCATAGGATTATGCTCAAGGTGGCTTCGTCATTCATACGTGCCATCCTTGCTACATTCACCCTTCTTTTTTTAAAACATTCGCTAGACAAAACTTGCCTCTCTACTCTCACTTTCCTTTTCAAGTGGTACTTGAAGAAGTTGATGAGAGATTGACCAGAAGAGGAAAGTGTTGTCTCCAGTCCTTTCAGACGCGTCCACCAGATACATTCTTTCGCCATAGCACAAGGATGATGAAAATAGCTCTTCCTTCCCGTTTGAAGGAAGGAGGCGTGACAATATTGACGATAGACTCAGCAGCTGATAAACCGACTCGTCCCATACGTGACAGCAGTTGTTCGACATAAGCCCACAGGTCGGAAATTGTTGGACACTGAACGAGTGCGTGCAGAACGGTTTCGTCGCTCGTCTCTGACCGCATCTCGGGCAGGTCGGCCCCGTGTTTCTCGAGCCGTGTCTGTAGAGCTTATCCCGAACGGGTAGCGCTTCTCGGTAGCACTGCCAGGCCAGGGATCTCTGCAAGTTGTCCATGGGCCCTGGCCCGAAAGTCGTCCTGAACAGGCGGGTCAGGTATTCCTCGTCGACGTCCAGGTTCGCCCCGAGCTCGTCGTCGTACCACCCCTCCACTAATCCCCTATAGAATGTTTTGGTTGTGATGGAGTCACTCAAGGTTGACCCAGGACGACAGATTTGCTTGAGAGCAACGTGACACTCGCGGTGGTCGATTTGCTCGACTAAAGGCGGTGCTCCAGCATGGCCACATTCAAATGACTGAAACAAGTAAAAGAGTATATATATATATAATATATATATAGAGAGAGAGAGAGAGAGAGAGAGAGAGAGAATTATTCAAGTGTGCACTTACTTACATACACACACACACACACACACATACACACACATACACACACATATATATGAATAATATAAAATATGTATGTAAGGGTTTATATATGTAGGGATATATAATATGTATATTTGTATGTGTAGCTAGATATTGAGCTTTTATTAACTATTGTCGCAATCTCACTTATCGAACTTTTTGCACCAAACTAATTGGAAGTGTTCGATCCAACGTAAGAAATTTTGTAATAACTAAAGGATATAAAGGTAAGTTAAGCAGTGTAAGCGAATGATTTATCTACCCTGTATACGAATTTAGATCGGAAGCTGACGACGGATGCAATATTTAAAATAATGGAAATAAATTATATTTCCACTCAATGCGATGTAGACTTTATGTCCGTTATTAGTCTTAATGATTATACAAACTGGAATAAAAAAAAAGATAAGCTATACGAGTTAATTAGGTTTGTTATAGATAATATATAGATTTTATTTGCAGGTAAATTATTAAACACAATGTACGGTATTCCCATGGGATGTAATTGTAGTCCTTCGTTTGCTAATTTGTGCTTGGCAAATTGCAAATTTAGTTCCGTTAATGATTTATGGAAACGGAAAAAAACTGGGTTTAATGAGAGAGTTTAGTGGTTGTTGCAGATAAATAAAGTATGTTCTCGTTCCCAATTACAATTTTTAAGAATTATTTACCGTGTAAAAATTTATTCTAAGAATTTGAAAGCAAGCAGAAATGGTACTGATGTAACCTGGAATGAGATTATTGGATGCGTGTTTAGTTGGAAGTGATTTGGTATGGCTGACTGAACATTGGAGCTGTTTTGTCGAGTACTTTTTGGCACTAGAGGTAAATACACGCACGGGTCAGACATATAGGCATACAGACAGAACGAGAGACATTACAATTTATGAACTAAACACGATTGATATGAACACTTTCCCTCACCCCATAAAAATAAAATATGTTCACACACGTATGAGACCGAGAGAGGAGGAGGGGGACATTAAAATTCATCAACTGAGCACGCGTGACGGAAATGATTTCCCCGCTCCTCAGACACTTGAAAAGAAATATTTAGATAAATAGATAGATAGATAGATAGATAGATAGATAGATAGATAGATAGATAGATAGATAGATAGATAGATAGATAGATAGACAGACAGACGGACGGACGGACGGACAGACAGACAGACAGATAGACAGACAGATAGACAGAAAGACAGACAGACAGACAGACAGACAAGAAGATAGATACAATACATACATACATACACATACATACATACATACATACATACATAGACACGACGGTCTTCTTTCTTTTTCTGTCTACCAAATCCACTCACAAGGCTTTGGTCGGCCAAAGGCTATAGTAAAAGACACTTGCCCAAGGTGCCACGCAGCGGGATTGAAACCGGAACCATGTGGTTCGTAAGCAAGCTTCTTACCACACAGCCACGATCAGCTTTTGCTTATTTTTAATGGCTCATATGTGGCTTCCACGTTGTAAGCGAGGAGGTGGGGAGAACAAGAAAAAACTGGAACTCCGTCGGTTGCGACGATGAGGGTTCCAGTTGATCCGATCAACGGAACAGCTTGCTCGTGAAATTAACATACAAGTGGCTGAGTACTCCACAGACACGTGTACCTTTAACGTAGTTCTCAGGGAGATTCAGCTCGACACAGAATGTGACAAGGCTGGCCCTTTGATATACATCTAC
>NW_021828397.1:0-8603 GCF_006345805.1 Octopus sinensis
TTATATATATATATATATATATATATATATATATATATACATACATACGTACATACATATGTCTGTATGACTGTATACTTCTGTATATGTATATGAACAGTTATTCATACATACAAAAACGAATATATATGCATAGTTAGACATACACGTGCGCGTACACACACAGACGCGCACACACCCACATACACACACACATACTCAACCACTGGCACACACACACACACTCTATACTACTCAAATAATCCCTCACACAATCCCCTCGCCGCGCTGCCTCCCACGGTGTTGTTCAATGCCCTACAGAACACAGCAGGTGATAAACATGAAGAAATCCGTAAGAATCTCAAGAAGAGGAAACTAAGACAGGAATTCCACTTCCTTCCAGAAACATCGCTGAGAGATGATGAACAAGGAGTTAAATGATTCGTGTGTTCTTATTGCTGCTAATACATTACCGACTGAGACCATCTGACAAACGTGGACTCTACACACAGGAATAAACACATTGCTTGTGGTTTTTACCATTTTGATAAGCATCTCCGTGGTCGTGCTAGTGGTTGTGGTGATGGTAGGGATTGTGACGATGATGGTGGTGTTGTTGTTGCTGTTATTGTCTCCTTCATCTTTCTTCCTTCTCTTCTTCTTCTTCTTTCCCTCCATCTTCTTCTATTTCTCCTTCTTCCTCTTCTCTGTTTTCTTCTCCTCCCCCTCCTTCTTCTTTTCCTCCTCCCCTTCATCTTCATCTTCATATTCCTCTTTCCCCTCCTCCACCTCCACCTCCTCCTCTTCCTCCTTCTTTTCTTCTTCTCCTTCTTCTCCTCCTCCTTCTCCTTCTTTTCCTCAGCCTCCTCCTCCTCCTCCTCCTCCTCTTCATCTTCATCCATCTATTTTCTTTTTCTTCTTCTTCTTCTTCTTCTTCTTCTTCTTCTTCTTCTTCTTCTCTCTTCTTCTTCGAATCAGGACTCACGCCATTAGCCACAAAGAATAAGCTCTAATTCGATCCTACTCTAAGCTACTAAAATTGTGCGTGGCAACTTGAAGATCCATCCACCACACTCGATAGACTGGTGGTTACACGGGCGCGAACCTACGTTGTTATCCTCATTCCGTGGCTTTTAACTGGTGGAGAGTTGAACCATCCTGGGGTACAGAGGATTCACAATCTAGACTAGGGTCTGAAAGTTTACGACACCATAGTGGGTTACACCATGGTTCCTCTGCTTTGTGGCAGAAGTAGGAAGAAAGAGTGAAAGAAAGTTGTGGTGAAAGAGTACAGCGGGGTTCACCACCACCCACCCCGCCGGAGCCTCGTGGTGCTTGGGTGTTTTTGCTCAATAAACACTCACAAAGCCCGGTTTCGGAATCGAAACCGCGTTCATACGACCGTGAGACCGCTGCCCTAATCACTGTCGGCGTACCAGTCACATACATGCACAATATTATAAAGTGTACATGCAATTTTGAGTAGTGGTTTCTGTTTTTGTGGGGGTTTCTTTTTGTGTGCATGCGAGGGCTTTCTTTGTGTTAGTGTATATAGTTATGTATTTGTATGCACGCGCGTGTATATATGCATGTCTATGTGTGTAAATTTATTTTTGTAAACATACATGTGCACACGCGCAAGTATGTATGTGATTGTATATGAATATTTCTAAGTATATGCATAATAGATGTAATGGCGGATGCGCACATGTTCATCGTTGATGAAAAAGGCTGTCCCTGTATTGAGAAAACACTGCTGGCATTAAATAATGGACGAGGCATTTAAAGCAGCAAGAAGAGGAATTGAAAATCGTGTCAGCTGCATGGCGTTTTATAGGGTTCGCAGTTATTAACAAACTATTCGTGGAAACGGAGAATTAGATTTACGAATATAAAAGCTCGTTGGGAATCCCCATTCTTAATGTGTGGTGAGAATACGCAGGAAATGTAAACACATATTTATGGAAATAGCAGTAGAGCAGATTCTGTTTTAAGGGTAGGGTCGATCTGTTGGATAGAGAGAAAAGTATATGAATTAAAATGAAAGCCAAAAAATACACAATTTTATATAATTTAGATTTATATAGATTTATATAGAACTGTCAAAGATTTTCCTTCAATCAACTGCAAGAAACCTCACAAAGGGAAGATATTTCTTGTTAAACTTTAATTACTCACCTAGTGAGTGCTATTTGTCTTGAAAATTTTGTAATAACTAACAATCAGCCGAAAGCTACGTTCGGTTCGTATCAAATAACCAGCTGTCGATTTTTGGGCCCAATGGTTTTTGGGCAAGCTTCGAGGTATTGCGATAGTAAGGGTAAGTCTGCGATCTACCGAGTCGTGCGTTCCTTACTGATGAGGTTACACAATTAGTCGAAACTGTCGATCAGTATAGGGAATTCTCGACCGATATTTTCAGGTGATTATAATCCCTGTGTGTACACATATATGTAATTATGTGCTTTAACTACAACTCTAATTAGCTCTAATTACTAGTTATGTTGGTGTTCTAATACCCTAGTAATATTTAATGACGATTATAGATTTCCTTTTTAAAGAATGTTGCAAAGCTGCCGTTATCCGGCGGATGTGAAGTAGTTAAATAAATGTATTTACCTCTCACTCCTCCTGGTATTTACCGTTTCTATATTCCTTATGAAATATTTTCATCCATAGGATCTTCTGGATTACAGCTACATGGACCCTACTTTTCACTTCTCTGTTTTGGATCAGTATGTGGAGTCTTTGTCCGAGTCCGTAAGATGGGCATTTTCTGATAGCCACACGACACTCTGAAATTGTGAATTATAATAAAAATTTATATATGTATGTATGCATCACCACGCGGCAAATATAAACCATTTGGACATTATAGATAAGCTGAGCAGGTTTTATATTTGCAACAAGTTATGTGACAAACGTAGTTTTAGCTATGAAACGTATGTAGTTTTTACTAGCCCGTTCCATTCTTGAATTTCTCTAAGCATTTTAGCAAATTTTGTTGCTAAAACCATAGTTCTATGGTGATTGCCAGTTTATCGAAATTTCTTTTGATTACTATAGGCGTCGAAATGTGTAACTTACAATGATGAATAAACACTTTTTATCGTATATTGTCCAACTCCCATGATTAATACTAGCTGTAGACATGCTTTAGTCTTACAAACTTTCTACACCTGGATGTTTGGAACGTTTATTAACTTGATTCAGTCATTTGACTTCGGCCATGCTGGAACACTTCTTTTAGTCAAACAAATCAAACCCAGGACATATTCTTTGTAGGCCTAGTACTTATTCTATTGGTTACTTTTGCCGAACCGTTAAGTTACGGCGACGTAAACATACAAATATTGGCTGTCAAGCGATGGTGGGGGGGATCAAGAACACACACACACACACATATATATACGCGGGCTCATTTCAGTTTCCGTCTACTAAATCCACTCACAAACTTTTTTCGGCCCGATGCCATATTAGAAAACACATCCCAAAGGTGAAATTCAGTGGAACTGAAACCGGAACATTGCAGCGTGTATATATATATATATATATATAATGTTACCTCCTCTCTCGCTCTCTCTCTCTCTCTCTCTCTCTCTCTCTCTCTCTCTCTCCTCTCTCTCTCTCTCTCTCTCTCTCGTTATATATATATATATAATATAGATATTATGCATTAATAATTTGTGGGAATACCTTACAATAATTAGAATATATTAATAATAATAATAAAATTATAATAATAATAAAATAATAATAATAATAATAATAATATCAAAATCATCGATGATAATAACAACAACATCAGTAGCGACAATAAAGATACGTCAACAATAAATGGACCCAGAACACCCTGACACTGTGTGAATTATCAGCGTATCACAGTTGTGACACAACAACTGACCACAAATGATCAATAAGCATTCCGTTTTATCTACTTAAATATGCAGCTTTTCGGGCAAGTTACAAGATCATGCAACGTAAACCCCCCTGTGGCTGCTGCCGAATAGTAATCTTTGCACTGCCAGTAGCCTCCACCAAACGCAGTCACTATTATCTCTGCATCACCTGATAATTCACGCTGGTACTTCAGAGGTAAACATCAGAAATGCTAAAAACAAGATAATAGGTATTAACATTTTAGCCGTACCAGTTGTAAGTTACAGCTACAAAATCTATAACTGGACACTAAATGAACTAACCAAAATAGACGGGAAAACAAGGAAAATAATGACAGGATATACGATGCTAGTAACACCACGCTAGCTGACGCCGATGTCGCTGCGGCTGGTGGTGGTGGTGGTGATGATGTTGGTGATGATAATGATGATGATGATGATGATGCATGTGATAGTCATTATATTATAAGAGCAATACCTGGAATTTCCTTTTGGAGAGTGTGTGGGGAGAGCGTTAGTCGTTACATCTATACCACACACCAGCTGGTAATTATTTAATCGAACTCGAAAAGAAGTAAAGCAAAGCCATCCTCGACGGAATTTGAACTCAAAAACGGAAGCCAAACGAAATGCTACTGTTCAATTTTTGAGGCATGCGTACGGGCTCGAGATTCGATCAGCTCGCCGCTTTTCTGATAAATATATGTTTCTTTATTGCCCACAAGGGGCTAAACATAGAGGGGACAAACAAAGACAGACAAAGGGATTAAGTCGATTACATCGACCCCAGTGCGTAACTGGTACTTTGTTTAACAACACCGAAAGGATGAAAGGCAAAGTCGACCTCGGCGGAATTTGAACTCAGAACGTAACAGCAGACGAAATAGTTATTTCTTTCCTACCCACAAGGGGCTAAACACAGAGAGGACAAACAAGCACAGACAAACGATTAAGTCGCAACTGGTACTTATTTAATCGACCCCAAAAGGATGAAAGGCAAAGTCGACCTCGGCGGAATTTGAACTTAGCACGTAACGGCAGACAAAATTTCGGTGAGCATTTCGCCCGGCGTGCTCACGTTTCTGCCAACTCGCCGTCTTCTTCTTTGATAAATATAAGAATGATACGGTTTTGGTGATGGTGATGAAAATGTTGTTGTTGTGGTTGTTGTTGATGATGATGCTGTTGTTGTTGGAGGTGATGGTGGTGTTTGTGGTGTTGGTGGTAGTGCTGGTGGTGGTGCTGGTGCTGGTTCTGGTGGTAGTGGTGGTGGTGTTGATGAAGTTGACGACGATGATGAAGAAGATGATGCTGATGTAGCAGAGGAGAAGGAAAAGGGAAAAAAGAAAAGATGATAGTATATGCAGGAGTACGTTTAGTGGAAATACTGTGAACATAAGCTAATTATTCAGTACGAGACCATTAACTCATTATGTGATGAGAGATGTGTGCTTCACATTTCGACAATAACCCATTCTTGGACTGGACAGTATTTGCTTCATTAGCACTTTATTTAGATATATTTTTCCCTAACTTTCAAATTCATATTTTCGCTCCCCTCTTCTCTTAGAGCATACCCTCCTTTCCTTAGACAGTCCAAATTTACACTTACTAAGGCGACGAGCTGGCAGAAACGTTAGCACGCCGGGCAAAATGCTTAGCGTTATTTAGTCTGTCTTTATGTTCTGAGTTCAAAATCGGCCGAGGTTGACTTTACCTTTCATCCTTTCGGGATCAATAAATTAAGTAAGCGGCGGGCTTCTTTCAGTTTCCGCCTGCCAAATCCATTCACAAGGCTTTAGTCGGTCCGAGGCTATAGTAGAAGACACTTACCCAAGGTACCATGCAGTGGGACTGAACCCGGAACTATGTGGTTGGTAAGCAAGCTACTTACCACTCAGAAACTCCTGTGCCTACACACACACACGCACACACATACACACACACACACCACACACAATATATATATATGTAGATATATATATATGTGTGTGTTGGTTTGTGTATATAGATTTTGTATGTATATATATATATATATATATATATATATATATATATATACATACATTCATATACATATACACATACATAAGATATATCATACACACACACATATATATAATATATATATATATATATATATAATATATATATATTATATATATATATATAGATACACATACATATATATTATACGCATAATGGACGTAGTTGCATACGTATCCGTTTGTGCATGAGTATATATCTATTTAAGAAGGAACACGTATACATTATTGGAACATAGTAAGATTGTAAAAGGTTGTACACCTTTAAACAAATGTGTATATTTAAACAGTCAGAGATATCCCGTTTGATGTGAATAAACAGACAACACCTCATTATTAACCAACTAACATCGATACAAAGAAAACTACCGCCATCATTCCAAACACCATCTCCACCAGCACCACTGCCAGCATTGCCTTCACCACCATCGCTACCACCACCTCTACTACCAACAACACCGACGTCGCCAACATCACTAGTTCCCTTTTCTTCATCTGCAACAACAATAACGAGAATTACATTATCACTACGAACATATCCGATATCATCAACGCGGTCAGTGTCAGTACTGGTACCAGTTCCATAGCCACCAGAAAAACCGAATTTCACCACTTCCACTACTTTCTCCGGCACCAGTGACAACACTGACCCTAACCTTTAGCAGCTAACAAATATTTAAACCTTCCATCGCCACCAACGCCCACTGTATCTCTATCACAATTTAAACGAGAGTAACAAACAAAATAAGAATTATGTAACAAGCTTGTTGCCGGTGAATTCACTAAGAAACTCAAATAAATGTCCCCCAAATCACCCACAAGATTTTTAAAATAACATAATTTAAAACATCATTGAATACAATAACAACCAGCGGTGCTTGTCAACCGGTAAGCGAAAGACGTGGGACACACAAATACATTAGTGTGTATGTGCTTTTGTGTGTGTGTGTGTGCAAACAGGAAAAGCGAAATGCCAAACATAAATATCTCTACGTTCTTATTATTGATAACCGTCAGAAGGTGCAAATCTCAAAACACGAAACTTTAGGTCCTTAAACCCACCAGGGTTATGCATGCATGCTTGTATGTATGTATGTATGTAGTGTGTGTATGTATGTATGCATGTAGGTGTGTATGTGTGTATGTGTATAATATATGTGTGCGCTTTTGTATGTGTGTGTTTGTGTGTGCGTGTATTCTCTGTGTGTGTGGTGTGTGTGTGTGTGTGTGTGTGTGTGTGTGTGGTGTGTGTGTGTGTATGTGTATGTGTGTGTGTGTGTGTGTTTCTGTTGTTTGTATGTGAATATATGATGGCTTCCGAGTAGTTTCTGCCTAAAAATTGTCTGAATTAGGTATTTGTCTATTCGTGGATACCGTAGAAAACCGTAACCGGAAATACAACGCAATCGGATTGAACGAAAATCTACGTGGTCCCGATGGCAATACCTAGGTCCTTGAGCCCGTACACATCTTATATCTAGAAAATACACCGGGATGGTCATAGTTGGAATCACCTTGATTATAATGACTTTCCCTCGGGACTCAAATTTTGAAAAAAAACAAAGGCAAAATCATAAGAGCAGCAAAACCAACATCCTTTGAAAGCACTTTCTCCTCACACGAAACCTATGTAGCCCCTGATACTGTGAACCCTAGTCACCGACGTGGACGTCGATTGAACTATTAAAATTAGCAGCTCAATTTCCTTTAAATCATGCGTCCCGACCCACACCATCGTTTTAGAACAACACACGTTTGTTTATGTGAACATGATTATGCTTGATTTAGGAAAAGAACTTCATGGTCACCATTGGGACACATCTGACCTAACCCGGGCTTAACCTGGTGTTAAACAACAAAATCAACAGCAACTAATACTAGAACAACAGCCAAACATTTCTTTTCCTTACCACCGCTATACTAATGAAAGTTCCCGCACTACCTTCTACCTGCGGCCGCCTCGATACTTTGTGAAGTTCCATTTCCCACTTACTATCTAAGCTTACGGATATTACGTCCATCACATATATATTTATTTTACAAAATCCCCCTCATGAATACGAAATTTTTCCCTTTTTATTTTTTTATCGTTGTTGTTTTGCTAACCGTTCCCAAAGTTTATTTTTCGCTTTAAACATTTGTTTTCCTTCCTTTTTTTTTCTTTTTTTTTGTTCTGAGCATGTGCTTGTATACGTTTGTATGTATCTATGTATGTATGTTTGTATGTATCTATGTGTCTGTATCACGTTTCACGTATTTATTTACTTATTTATTTAACACCGTTTCGTCGCTTTATCAAACGGATTTCTTCATTAGCACACATTTTATAACATTAACCATATTCCACGACGTCTTTATTTTCATTTTCTTTCTTAATATTTTCTTCTATCCTCCTATTTTTTCTTCCTCTCTTTTCTTCTTTCTTTCTTTCTATCTATTTTTTTTTCCTTTCTATTTTTTCGTTCTGTTTTCAATTCTTATTCAGTATATAAATTTTCTTTAATCAAGGCGGCGAAATGGCAGAAACGTTAGAGCGCCGGACGAAATGCTAAGCGGTATTTCGCCTGTCGTTACGTTGTGAGTTCAAATTCCGCCGAGGTCGACTTTGCCTTTCATCCTTTCGGGGTCGATAAGTAAAGTACCAATTTCGCACTGGGGTCGATGTAATCGACTTAATCCC
>NW_021828398.1:0-8456 GCF_006345805.1 Octopus sinensis
GAGAGGATGAAAGGCGAAGTCGACCAGGGCAGAATTTGAACTTAGAACGCAAAGACCGAAAGAAAGCTGCTGAGCATTTCCATCGACGCTTTACGATTCTGCCAGTTACCGCTTTTGTATATCGCCTCTCAGCGGGGATCGAACCCCGGTCTCCCACGTACAGGCGTTGATACTTACCTCTATACAACGAGGTCTGCTTAAAGAGAATAAATTACGAAAGAGAAATATATAGACGTAAGGCGCTAGCGTTTCTATGTCGTAAGAAACTTGCTTCCAACCACAGGCTTCTGGGTTCAGTTCCACTGCGTGCCTCGGGCAGATCAAAGTTTCGTGATTATATTTGGTAAAGGAAACTGAAAGAAGCTCGTCGTATGTATATATACATGGTTCGATCAATAAGTATCCGGACTGTTGCCGAAGTAAATAAGCTGAAGCCTCCAGAGTGAAGCCGCTTGTCACAGATTGACCTCGAACGCTGCTATACATGTGCACTAATTTTAACGCTTCAGCTCACTTCCGATGTTTTCAGCAGTGCTTGAGAGGAAGGTGTGTAGCGTGTGTTCGTCGCACTGACCATGACAGAGAAAGTTGAGCTGAGAATCTGGATCAAATTTTTCCAAAAGCTTGACGATACCTGCTCAGATGCCTACGCAAAGATTTAAAAAAGTTTCCTCGTTCTCGACTCAATGAATGAGATTTTCTGCAAGTGAAACCCGAGTGTTTTTGTATCACTGAAAGCAGTTTTGGCACAAACTTGGCAGACATGCGTCTCATACCCAAATCTTCAGTGATAATGGACTGAATTGAACTGTAACTAATCTGCACATCTAATAACTCACGGATGGGGATTCGACGATTTCCCTCACAGTTGCATGTTTATCTGCGATATTTTTGTCAGTTCTGCTTGTTGCAGGTCTCCCAGGAGGTTCGTGAATATCAACAATTTTTCGGACATCTTGGAAACGTCTGAACAACTCGTACACATGTGTGCGGCGCATACACTCCTCTCCATACACTTTCTGCAACTTAGTGCAGGCCTTTGAGTAGGTATCACCATCACAACTTTCTCTGCTTTGGTCAATGCGACGATCACACGCTACACTCGTTACTTCGAAGCACTGCTGCAAGCAGTGGAAGTGAGCAAGAACGTTAAAACTTAGTGCGCACACACAGAAGAGTTCAAGGTCACTCTCTTCCAAGCGGCTTTACTCCGTGTACTTTAGCTTCGTTACTATGACAACAGTCCGGATGCTTATTGATCAGACTTTGTGTATGTATGTATACATATGTGTGTATGTGTGTGTGCGCGTGTCTATCTGTGTCTGTGTATGTGTGTGTGTATCTTTGTGCTTCAGTCCCTCACTACTGCTTGACAACCGGTGTTAGTTTGTTTACGTCCCTATAACATATCGGTTTGGTCAATGAGAGCATTATATTAGGTAGCAGGCAGTAAGATGAATAACTACAGGGATCGAGCTATTCGACTAAAAATACTTCAAGACATTGCTCCAGCATGGCCGCAGTCTAATGACTGAAACAAATAAAATAAAGTGGAAGACCCTGGAAAAACTCCCTGGGATGATTTCTACATTCTAACGTACTTAGTGTGGTCAGGAACAATACAATAACCTCTCGGCATATCAGGATTTATCTATCGTGGTTCATCTATCGGAGTTCACATATCGCGGTTTACTTGTCGCGGTTCACGTATCGCGGTTCACCTATTGCGGTTTATTATTTATGCTTACGTTGATTCCTCCGTGGTGTTGTTTTCCATTTATAATAAATACATACATATAGGCGTGGCTGTGTGGTAAGAAGCTAGCTTCTCAACCGCAAGGTTCCGGGTTCAGTCCCGCTGCGTGCCAACTTGGGCAAATGTCTTTTACTATCGCCTCGGGCTAACCAAAGCCTTGAGACTGGATTTGGTAGACGGAAAATGAAAGAAGCCATATATATATAATATATATAAAGTTAATCCAACAAGAAAGCAAAAAAAAACACAACAACGCGAGGACGTGGGGCAAATATAGTATTATTGGACGCTCAGAAAAAAGGAAAGAAGGAGGGTCTACGTTTCGAGCGGAGCTCTTCGTCGGAAACAAGGAGAAGGAAAAATCCAGAGAAGGGAAGACAAAGGAAAAAATCGCCAGGTGTATATATATATATATATATTATAATATATATATATAATATATATATAATATAGGATAATATAACTTTATTTAAAAGCAGCAGAAATTTACAGAAGATGTTACTCGGAGTAACAGCTTTGTTAAATTTCTACTCTTTAAATTAATCATATTATCTACCTCTGGTATTGAGTACTCTTTTTTCCACTGTTTTCACATTTATGTGTTTACTCCGGTATATATATATATATATATAATATATACTATATATATATATATATATATATATATACGCGGAGTTATCATTTAATATATTAGAAGTTTATCATTTAAATATATAGGAGCATGTCTAGAGACATTCAACTATATGCATGAAAACTTACATAAACAAAACATACAAATCTACACATATACATACATGCATGCATACATAAACACATAAATTGCACACATACAACATACATACATATACATACATACATACATACATACATACATGATGAGGTCGGCACTGCCTGTGCAGAGTTTTAGGTCCAATAAGGCTTGCACAACACCTTCCTTTATTGACATTATCCAGAGACAAGCCGGAGCAAGATGTCTGGTGCCATATAAGTCCGGCTCAGGATGTGGGAGCGCCGTGATCTCTAGCACAAACCAAGATCCCCAAATGTCCAATGCCATTTCCTGCATATCTGGTTTTATATCAGAATGGCCTTCTCCTGAGACATGATTTAACAAACTGAGGGGCGCCTCACTCCCAGTGGTCTTTCAACACGCCGGACACCATCCCGAATTTCCTGTACGCAGAAATTCCGGATGGTGGCCGGCGTGGTGAAAGACCACTGGGAGTGAGGCGCCCCTCAGCTTTTGTTAAATCATGTCTCTAGGAGAAGGCCATTCTGATATAAAACCAGATATGCAGGAAATGGCATTGGACATTTTGGGGATCTTTGGTTTGTGCTAGAGATCACGGCGCTCCCACATCCCTGAGCCTGCAACTTATATTGGCACCAGACATCTTGCTCCGGCTTGTCTCTGGATAATGTCAATAAAGTAAGGTGTTGTGCAAGCCTTATTGGACCTAAAACTCTGCACAGGCATTGCCGACATCATCATGTATGTATGTATGTATGTATGTATGTATGTATGTATGTATGTATGTATGTATGTATGTATGTATGTATTTATGTATGAATTTATGTATGTATGTATGTATGTATGTATGTATGTATGTATGTATGTATGTATGTGTGCATGTATTTATGTGTGTATGTATGCATGCATGTATGTATATGTGTAGATTTGTATGTTTTGTTTTATGTAAGTATTCTCATGCATATAGTTGAATGTCTAGACATGCTCATATATATTTAAATGATAAACTTCTAGAAAGTTTTACAGATTTTTACAGTTCCAGTGATGGACTGGATCTTTAGCTTTCTCCTTCCTGGTTTTGATAAGCGCAATTTCTCAAGATTGGTATCTAGGCAGTGTGTTACATATCCCAGGGCTCTAATAATTACAGGTATAGAACTGAACTTGTTATTTGGATAGAGTAACTGCAGATTTCTCAATAGTCCGGCATAGGTGTTCACTTTTTCACTGATTTTCAGTTCTATGTTAACATCCGCTGGGCAGCTACTTTCCACAACTGTACACAGTTTCACTTCTCTATCGCAAATCATTATATCAGTTCTGTGTGTGTATGTGTGTGTGTGTGTGTTGGTGTGTGTGTGTGCGTATCCTTTGAAAACTAGTTTTCGTTTTATCAATTTGTATATGCAAAAAAAAATTTAGATTTAAATTAGTTTTTAATTATTGCAGATATATGTCATACTTCCGGCTATTAGCCAAGCACCCCCGCCAAATCTCTATATAATTTAACAGATGATAACTCAATGAATTTAAAATTTTTCTTTTGGATTTTACTCACGAGAAGCCAGACAAGGATTTGAAGAAAGGAAATGTTTCCTAAAAGCCTCCTCTGGAAGTTTGAAAACACAACTGAAGTACGAAGACCAGTTTAGGAGGGGGTTACAAAGAAATCCGCCTGCGCAACATACCAATACCATCACACGAATTAGAGATAGCTTTGACGCAGATGAAACTGAATATCCTCAAGAAACGTCCCAGAAGACTGCGGATGTCGAAATTCCCCAGAAAGCAAGAAAGGGTACAAAAACCGTATTTCAAGATCTCAAAGAAATCTTAGCAGCGAGTCGTGGATTAGTAATTTCCAAATCAAGCGCTGTCATGGAAAGAGTTACATTCCAAACATAATTAATGTTCTCAATGTAGATGAACCGGACCGAAGAGTGGAGTTTTCCGGGTGGTTCTTGGCAAGATGTGTAGAGGATGTGCGCTTTTCTACAAAAGCTGACTGGGGTGATGGGGCTACATTTAAACAAAATAACTTAAGTAACCGCAATAATACACCTACTGGGATCTTATTGGGTTATCTTCTTCACTACCACTACCACTACCAACATTACTGCTACCATCATAACCCCTACTACTACTACTACTACTACTACTACCACTACTACCGCTATTACTACTATTACTACCACAATTGCCACTACTTCTACCACCACCACCACCACCACCACCACCATCTCCCCCCACTACTACTACTACTACTACTACTACTACTACTACCACTACTACTACTACTACCACTACCACTACTACTGTCGCTCGGGTTATCGTTTGTGACATTCTTGTTGTTATTGGATCTGATGTCAGTGTGTGTGTGTGTGTGTTGTTGGTATTATTATTGGTTCTTATATCTGTCTGTTTGTCCCTGCCATTCCTCTTGTTGTGGTTGTTGTTTCTGTTCCTAGCAGCAGTGCTTCCTGTATCAAGTCTACTGACTTCCTGTCCAAGACTCCCTGTTAGAGAAAAGAGAGAAAAGTTGAATGCAACAGAATTCCCAACCACATGGTTCCGGGTTCAGTCCCATTGCGTGGCACCTTGGGCAAGTGTCTTCTACTTTAACCTCGGGTCTGCCGAAATCTTGTGAGTGAATTTGGTAAACAGAAACTGAAAGAATCCGTCGTATATATATATACATAATAATATTAGGGAGTGTGGCTCCAAGCTTACATGGAAAAATTAGATTTAGGATTAAATCAAATTTCACAGTATAAATATATAAAATATGAATTAGAGATAGAACCACTATTAGGCAACTCAAACAGTGATAGACATAAACTAATACATAAATAACAAATAATATAAATATAATTAACATAATATATAATATATATATAAAATTTGAAATTTAAATTTGAAATTTTAAAATTTTTTAAATTAAATTTGAAAAAATTTTTTCTCTAATTCATACTTTATATATCAGCTATTGTCACCATCCAGTGTCAAGCTGATCACAGAACTTGAGGCGATCCAACGTAGCTACACGAAGAAGATAGCCTCTGTGCAGCATATAAGCTACTGGGAAAGACTCAAGAGATTAAAACTCTATTCCTTGGAGCGTAGGCGAGAAGATATGCCATAATACCATCTGGAAGATCCTGGAGGACTTGTCCCAAACTTTGGCATCGAGAGTTACACAAAAGCCAGAACCGGGCGCCATTACGTGTGCCAAGGACTCCAAATTTGCCATCAAGATGTAGGACACGATACTGTGATAGCCTGGCTTCCGAGCCCACAGCTCTTCAATATCCTCCCGAAGAACCTAAGAGACCTGCATGGGTGGATGGAGATGTCTTTAAAATGAACTGGATATCTTCTTGTCAGGTATCCCAGATGAACCAACTTCACGCAGGAGTGCAGATGAGGGCAGCTGCATCGAACTCTCTCATGCACCAAATGGCAGTTGCTAAAAACTTTCGTGAAGTAAAACCATGTAGCAACACCAAATGGCGGTGCCCCAGCATGGCCACAGCTCGTAAGCTGAAACTAGAATCAATCAATCAATCATATATACTCTTTTACTCTTTTACTTGTTTCAGTCATTTGACTGTGGCCATGCTGGAGAACCACCTTTAGTCGAGCAAATCGACACCAGGACTTATTCTTTGTAAGCCTAGAACTTATTCTATCGGCTATGTGTGTGTTTATGAGCGAAACACCTAAGCTCCACGCGTCTCCGGCAGAAGGTAATGGCGAACTTCTGCTGACTCTTTCCCCACAACTTTCTCTCACTCTTTCCTCCTGCATCTTGCAGCTCACCTGCGATGAACCGGCGTCACGTCCAGGTGGGGAATCTATACGCCAAGGAATCCGGAAAACCGGCCCTTATGAGCCAGGCTTGAGAAGGAACAAACAAGAAACATATATATTATATATATAGACTCACACTCATACACTTACATTATGTATATGTTTGTGTGCACAGTGTGTGTGTGTGAGAGAGAGAGAGAGAGAAAGTTAAGGGGATGTAGACAAAGTGATAGAAAAATAGTAAAAAGCAGAGAAAAGCGATGCCTGTTGAAGTAAGTGAGGAGTCAGTATTTACGGAAGTGATTTATATATAACCAGCTTGCATCGAAGTATCTCGTGTCGTAAGAGTTAGCAGTTCCGACTGATAATTCCAAGTTATATTTCATTGCGATGTACTTATTTTCATTTAAATCCTAGTGGAAGCAATCTATCTTCATTACTTGATTCAGTCGGTCCCGCCCCCCGACCCCGCCATCATAGAAATAATACCAAATGGTAATCTTAGTGTTTTGCTTAGCTTTACACACACACACAACAGTTACTAGTAGTTTGCATCGATTTAATCCATCCATCCATCCATCCATCCATCCATCCATCCATCCATCCATCCATCCATCCATATGTGTATATGTGTGCGTGCGTGCGTGCAGGTACATGTGTGTATACATGCACACACACACACACACACATATATGTGTGTGTATATATATATACATATATATATACCTGTATATCTATATATATATGTATATATGAATATATATATATATATATATATATATATGTGTGGTGTGTGTGTGTGTGTGTGTGTGTGTGTGAATATGTATATATATGTGAATGTGTGTGTGTCTATATATATAAATATCTGTGTGTGGTTTGTGTGTGTATGTGTAACATTTTATATATATATATATATATATATATATATTTATGTCTATGTATACACACACACACCGTTCCGATATTTGCAGGCTAAAGAAACGGAGAGCTACATCCACCGCAACACACACACACACACACACACACACACACACAACACACACACACACACACACACACACACATATACATATGTATATATGTACGTATGTAAATTCATATGTACGTTAGTATGTATGTATATATGTATGTATGCATGCATGTATTTATGTATGTATGTATATATGTATGTATGCATGCATGTATGTATGTATGTATGTAAGCATAAATGGCAAACAAATAAAAGAACTCCTCCGCCCACTGCTGCCGTCAACGATATTCGAACCCATCTTTATCAAGTCCATTATCAGAGTTAAATCCTTCATCAGTCTATGAAGTCTGTATAGTATTACCCAGAAAAAAACTTTTCTAACAAGCTTGTATTCGCATTTGTTTGGTTATCTTTGAGGGTACCAAGGACGGAATAAAAAATAAAATGTTTATATTTTGTGACAAAAGCAAGACCACACCTTTGCACTTTATTCCTTTAATTTTTGTTTGTTTCTTTTTCTTTTTTTTTTCTCCTCCATCACTTTCATCCCTAAATAGCGGCCCTGATTCAGCAACTTCTTCAAGAATTCTTCGTCGTTTATATCAACACTTAGCTTGTTGCATTTTTCTATGAGTCTTGGATTCAGATGCATTTCGTTTATTCGTGGATCGAGCGTCGCTATTGTCTCTTTTCTGTCTGCACATTTCTTGGTATCATGGAATAATTGGCATTCTATCGGTTACAAACATGAAGATTGCGGTTGATACAATCAATGCAAGAGCCTGCTCGTGAAATTAACGAACAAGTGGCCGAGCACTTCACAGACACGGCTACCCTTAGTATGGCTCTGAGGGAGATTCAACGTGAGACATAATGTGGCAATGCTGGCCTTTTGAGTTACTGGTACAACTAATTTTTCTCAAATGAATTGACTCGAGCGACGTGAAATAAAGTACCTTGCTCAAGGACAAAATTCCTCACTAGAATTCGAACTCACAACCGCTAGGTTACGGGGACGTAAACACACCACCATCGGTTGTCAAGCGATGTTAGGGAGACAAATACAGACACACAAACATATACGCACACAAACATATATATATACATATATACGACGGGCTTCTTTCAGTTTCTGTTTACCAAATCCACTCACATGGCTTTGGTCGCCC
>NW_021828399.1:0-5000 GCF_006345805.1 Octopus sinensis
GTATGCGGATATACATATACAGACACATATACAAATAAATATATACATATATATATACATACATACAAACGTATATATATATATATATATATATATATATATGTATGTATATACCGGAGTAAACACATAACTGTGAAACAAGGTTGAAAAAAGAGTATTCAAATACCAGTGGTAGAGTAATATGCTTTATTTAAAGGAGCAGAAAATTCAACAAAACCTGTTACTCTGAGTTTCCCCTTGCTAGCAAAAACTGTCCGATGAACGGCAACGGGAAACTCAGAGTAACAGGTTTTGTTGAATTTTCTGCTGCTTTAAATAAAGCATATTACTCTACCACTGGTATTTGAATACTCTTTTTTCCACACTCACGCACTGCTTGATCCGTGGCTGAAGACACTTGCCTCCTTATTATGCAGGGGAGATGCACTCGAATCAGTGTAGTTGCAAAGCGAACTTGTTTCTTAACCTTGTAGCAAAAGCCTACAGCTATATCTACATCCCACCATATATGCATACATATGTCCATGTGTGTGTGCGCGCGCATCGATATTTATGTATGTATATATATATATATATGGTGGTGTGTTTGTGTATTTGTGAGTGTCTGTAAGTGTTTGTGCATGTGTACGTGTGTGTGTGTGTGAATGTGTGCGGATGCGTTTCAAAATACGATTAACCAACTAATTATTCTTATTTCTCTCCGTCTTCGTTTTTGGATAAAAGTTTATTATCTCATTTATATTAAAATCTTATCGCTTTATTTATAAGATATTCATTTGTTTTTTAAGACAAGTACTGCATTGTTACGCATTTAAATATAAACTTGAACATCGGTTCAACAAACTCCAATTTTTTCGGCTACCTATTTTATTAACTTCAGGATTATAAAACGTCCTCAGCCAACATCGCCGTGATTTGAACTCCAACCATAAAGAAATGTTTGTAATAAATATAAGATATTTTTCAGCTGTTCTCTCAGTTTCCTATCGCTGCGGGAACCCCTACTTGGTCACTTGCCCTGATAGAAATAACAACCAAATTTCATTCAAATACAATCTCGTACTTCAGCTTCCACAGCTAGGTAAGCAACGAGACGATCTCTGTTAAAATATCTTGAATCAAAGATCTGATGAGGAATGTACTCTCACTTCGATTTTGACCTATGGATGTTCACCTGTTCGATCACGTGATAGGTTTACTTATTTCATTATTATTTGATGTGGCTAAATATCCTGCACACACAGGCACTTTTGTTATGGGGATAATAATAATCTAATACTAACAGGACACCTCTCCCACGTTGTATGTGCTAGTCGTTACAAATACTGTGAAGTAGGGAGATGTCGAAAAGTCAGTAAAGTCGATCTTAGACATTCGTGTCTTTAGTTGTCTAACTAACTATACTACCGTACAGGAGTGAACGTTACAACAGTCCGGCGTCAGATTTAAAAAGTTTCTATGTGATTTTCAAGCAGAATGAGAGTGATGCATGTATGAAAACGCTGGACACTTGATTTCCAGATATAGTCCATCCGATTGGTTACTACACAGTATCTGGCAACCATGATTCACTACCTTCAAACCTAGCTGTGAGCACGTACGCGTGTATGTACGTGCGTATGTATGTACCAATAGTGGGGATTCGGGTACACCAATGAGTTTTAGGTTTGTGGAACCACTTTTTGCCACTATTGATTCTAGGTTTACTGTGACCCAGAGTTTTAGCACCTGTCATGATCCAACTTACTGGTTAACTAGCATATGAGATGACAATTCATCTGAGCGTAGGGACATAGAAATAGTCTTGCTTGACGTTAGGGCGCACAGTAAATCTACTGGGAGTGACGGACGCCTAGCTGTTGTCAGAGCATCCGTCTAGGAAAGGGTCACTCTACCTTAAAATCTAGAGCGATTACAGAATCCCGGAATGCACCCGGATAACTATATGTGTCAGATAAGGGAATAGGACAAGCATGTTGATGGAGATGGGGAAGAGGAGGAAGAGGAGAAGAAGGAGGAGGAGGAAAGGGGAGGAATATGAGGAGGAGGAGGAGGAAAAGAAGAAGAAGAAGAAAGAGGAGAAGAAGAAGGAGAAGAAGAAGAAGAAGAAGAAGAAAAAGAAGAAGAAGAAAAAGAAGAAGAAGAAGAAGATATTTATTGTGTTAGACATGATATTAGAACGTGTTGAAAAAAACGTAAGATGAAAAGCCAACCTGAACAAAAGCAGATCAGTTTGTAGAATTCCAAAAGTGATCAAGGAGAAGCTATCCACAACGATGCCTATGGAAGCTAACATTCTAACCAGACAACAAATTCTCTCGAGTATAAGCCTGTCAAACTGGAATCGATTAACTAATGTCAAGCTGCTGAGTCAGAGCAGAAAACAACGAATCGATGCTCCAATAAACTTGATGAATAACGAGAAGAACATTAGGTTTGCAACACCATTTTCTGTTGGGCGGAGCAATGTCTGTCAAAATGAGAGAAGTAATAAAAAATCTTGGCTATCCGATTCTTGTGCTATGTTATTACACAGTATTTTAAATGATAGTGTTTCTGTAAATCCTGTCGGTCTTTTTATTGGGACTCCATGCCCAAGGGAAAGTTGTTAGCAGATGAGATATACTTACTGGAACATTTAATTTCTTTGATGAATGTGAATAAAGGGAGAGAGGGGAAAGTGACATTAGGATCCATGAAACATAATTAAGATCTTCCAATTACTGGAGGCTACAAAAACTTTTAACAGTAGAAATGCTAAATGTCTATATATACATACATACATACATACATACTATATATATATATAATATATATATATATATATATATATATATATATATATATATATATATATATTATATATATATATATATATATATATATATAGAGGAGTGGTGGTGTGGTAAGTAGCTTCCTTACCAACCGCATCGTTCCGAGTTCAGTTCCACTGCATGACAACTTGGCAAGTGTCTCTACTATATAGCCTGGGGCCGACCAAAGCCTTGTGAGTGGATTTAGTAGATGGAAACTGAAGAAGCCCGCCGTATATATATATATATATAATAATATATAATATATATATATATAATATATATATATATATATATATATATTATATATATATATATATACTGTGTGGGTGTTTTTGTGTCTGTATTGTCCCACCACGATCACTTGACAGCCGATGCTGGTGTGTTTATGTCCCCGTAACTTAGCGGTTTGGTAAAAGAAACCGTAAGAATAAGTACCAGGTTTACAATGAAAAGGTCCTGGGGTCGATTTGTTCGACTAAAGGTGGTGCTCTAGCATGGTCGCAGTCAAATGACTGAAACAAGTAAAAGAGTAAAGAGTCTATAATCTTTTAGCCAAAAGAGAAAGTAGTGGCAATGACCTGTTACAGGTACAGTGAGACTAGCGCTGTGGTCCCCTATTTACAGTCCATTGTTGTTAAAATGTATCTACTTTTACGATAAACAAAATATTAAAAAATATTTTTAATACTATTTTTAATATTTAATTATAAAAAATATAGGATCTTTTAAACATCGAATGACTATGGGGGTCCATCCGAGTA
The DNA here is from genome assembly GCF_006345805.1 of Octopus sinensis. Classification (NCBI taxonomy): domain Eukaryota; kingdom Metazoa; phylum Mollusca; class Cephalopoda; order Octopoda; family Octopodidae; genus Octopus; species Octopus sinensis. Next base: position 3,578 of record NW_021828399.1, read on the forward strand.
AACGAGAGTAAAAAAGGGTTGAGAAACACTAGACTAGCGGGAAGAGGAACAAGAGTAAGAAGAGGAAAGTATTCACATATTATAGATGAGGACCGAATGCATACAATAGAGTGAAATCTGTTAATGTCAGCCAACATTCCAGGTGGTGGTGGTGTCGGTGGTGTTAATCTAAATAACAGATTAAGTCTACCATCACGTACGAGGTGACAGGATGTCAACTTAAGAACAAAACGAATGGGAATAAGTATCTTAATGTATTTGGACACGTGTTCGTAAAATTGCGCTTTGGATCGAGGTTATTTTAACTACACGAAAAGAATGAAAGGCATAGTACCGGCCCGGATCAACTAATACGTTTTGAGTGAATTTGAAAGACGCAAATTAATTAATCAACTAATCCCCACCACCACAAAAAAAACGAGGGAAGCACAAGAAAAAAACAACCTCGCAAAGACGTGGTACATGCAAAGTATTAGCAGACGCTCAGGGAACGAAAGAAAAGTAGTCTTACGTTCCAAGCAAAGCTCTTCATCAGAAACTCCAAGAGAAAAGGAAGACCTGTAGGCACATTATATGTATATATACCGAAAAGGAATAGGAATTTCAAAATCCCGGCAAATAATTTATTAGCACTTTGTCGCAATCTGAACTTGGGTAACTTATGCCGACCTGTAGGATAATTAGGAAACGTGTAGCGCATATAATTACAGTTTTCCTTCTATCCCATGCGTAAATCCTGAATTCTTTTCGAAGAATTTCGCATAAAATTCCAAATGATATGAGACGGACACACTGAAGAATGGAGAATTGCACATCTTTAATTAGTAATTTACAGCATCAAGAGATGCTTGCATAACAGAAGCACGTATCGGTATCATATAATGTAATCTTTTAATTAGAGATGTGTATTTCTCTGATCTTTCTTGTGTCTTTCTATATATGCGAGTGTTGGTGTGTTTGTGTATGTGTGCCTGTGTGTATGCGTTTGTTTGTGTGTGTGTGTATGTACATTTGTCTTTGTGTTTGTTTTCCTCCATCCACTTGACAACAGTGTTAGTAACTTGGTTGTTCGGCAAAAGAGACCAATAGAATATGTGCCAAACATTCAAATAATTACCGGGTTCAATTATTTAGCATAAACCCTTCAAGGTGGAGTCCCAGTCTGTCCGGAGTCCGATGAAATATACAGGTGAAAGGTTCAATACCACAATACATTTTTGTTTGCTTGTTTGTTTGGTTGTTCTTTTGTAGTGAAAAATAAGAAAGCAGATTTAACTCACGCAGAAATCAAACCAGGGACCGCCAAACCTATGATAAAAGTTATTTTTGTGCATGAGTTCAAATCCTTGCAGCATTCAAATTTACCTTTCATCTGTCAGGTGATCGATGATATTACATGACCGTTCAACACTTGACTTGACAT
>NW_021828400.1:0-2500 GCF_006345805.1 Octopus sinensis
GATGTTTAATCATTGAGGCGTGGCCATCCAGGAGCATTAATTGGTATATTCGATCGATCATATGAAACCCACTATTTCTCACTAGGTCTGGCGCATATTTTAAGTGTATCTATTTGTGGAACTACTATATTCGGAAATGTAGCAAGTTTATCAGGTACTAACACATTTACAGCATGCTTCAATGATGGATTTTCTATATATACATACATACGTACACCAAGCTTGCTTGGTGAGGAGGGTTTTTACTGTACACCCTAAGGGATGAAAAACAAAATCCGTTAAAGGGTTGAGGAACTCTTGAGAATCAACACCCATCCAATAAATGTGTAATTATATGTACTGTATATCTGATTTTACTCACTAATTTTTATTATTGTATATGTTTATAGTTTGCTTATTATATAAATTTTTATATACTTCACATACATACATACATACATACAAACATACATACATGCATACATACATGCAGAGAGAAAGACATACATACATACATACATACATACATACATACATACATACAAACAAACATACATACATACATACATACATATATACATACATACATATATACATACATACATACAAACATACATATACAAACATACATACATACATACATACATATATACATACATACATATATATAATACATACATACATACAAACATACATACCTACATACATTACATTCATACATACGAACATACATACATACACATGAACATACCATATTACTTACAAACATACATTCATACATTATACATACATACATACGAACATACATACATACATACATGAACACGAACATCTATTACTGGTTTTCTCAAATCATTTTATAAACAATAAAAATTGTGTCAGGATTTCAAGTATGTTTCACAAGAAGAGAATGTTTATATGTTTTTAAGAATCTCAAAAATAGTTGATAAATTGAAAGAAAGAAAACGTTTTGGATTTTTTATTTCAAGGAAGTTCAAAATTTGTGAATCAATTTTTCCTGAAATAGAAAATTTAAACCCTGTCCTCTTCATATACTTTAATTAATCTGTACAATAAATCTCTGCCATCAGCTAAAAGGTGATACATATATATATATATATATATATTATAATATAGATATATATATTTATATGTATGTATGTATGTATGTATGTATGTATGGGGGCGTGTATGGAAAACATAAGATAGAGAATACTAAAATAATTTTCAATCTTTGAGACTCTAGGCGTTAGAGTGGCTGAGTTGTAAGTAGCTTACTTACCAACCACCTGGTTCCGAGATCAGTCCCACTGTGTGGCAGCTTGGGCAAGTGTTTTCTCGGGCCAAACATGTACATATTTACGACGGTTCTTCCTTCAGTTTCCGTCTACCAGATCCACTCACAAGGCTTTGGTCGGCCGAGGCTATAGTAGAAGTCACTCGCCCAAGGTGCCACACAGTGGGACTGAACACGTAACCATGTGCTTGGTACGTAAGCTATTTAACACATACCCCAACCCCGCCTATATTTCGAAGTTATCTCCGCTTTCTTGCTATCGAAATTAAATCCGGCAAAAGAAAATTTGGAATTAATTGGAACCCGGATACGTTGCTACCGTTTAAAACTAAACTGAGGTAAGGCATTTAATTTCATTTGGGACCATTTAACGCTTGAATGAACATCCTTCATCTCTAAACTCTGTCTGTGTGTCTATAAATTAATAATACGATATTAATTATCGTAGATGTGCGTGATCCAAATTATGAGATCAGGAAATTAATGCTTTTGTTTTTGATTATGAAACTTACAAGGGCGTGGCCGCTTTGTGGCGGGAACAGAGATGGAGGTAACACAGAGTAGGGTCTCTGTTCAATTAGCCTGAAATGGTAGGGTTTTGTGTATATGTTTTAACAAGGGTGGATTCTCCGCTGTGGAAACTGGATACCATTTATTTAAGAAGAGTGGTCCTGGGGCGCGCCCTCGCATACTCGCGCATCCTCGCTAGCTAGTCGTGACTAGTCGATCCTACAACAACACCTAGCAAAGTAAATGAAACACAAAAACACAAAGTAAGGATCGACAAGTCCCGACTAACTAGTCATCTATCCTTAGTGTCCTCATTGACCACCAGATAAGGGATCGGGGGACCCTGCGAAAGCTTTCTCCATGTCAACAAAAGCCAGTACAGGGGCTTATCTTTTGTAGGTATTTCTCCTGCAGCTGCCTTAACCAGGAATATAGCTTCAGTGGCACTTTCCCTGGCACGAAAATGTATACATATACATACCCACACACCACACACCACACACACACACATATATATATATATATAATGTATATATATATGTATAATATAATATAAATACATACACATATATATTACACACACACACACACATATATATATATGTATATATATATATATATCGTATCTAGGTTAGTTGAAATATGTTTCTGATATATATCCACTGTTGATCGACAAGGTGAAAAGGTATTAAAACAAGATATGTGTCCAGTTCC
>NW_021828401.1:0-8384 GCF_006345805.1 Octopus sinensis
TAAACCTTTATAAGGTCCTTGGTTTGTAAAACTGTATACGGTAAGGTCCTTTATTATTATTGTATATATAACATAATGCAAACGTGTAGCTTTTTTGTGCCTTTTGTTTGCAGAAAATAAAGAAATAACAGTAATAACGTTTAATAAAGATTTTTAGGGGGCTGTACCTCTGAAAAACCTAAACCTTTATAAGGTCCTTGGTTTGTAAAACTGTATACGGTAAGGTCCTTTATTATTATTGTATATATAACAACTAATGCAAACGTTTAGCTTTTTTGTGCATTTTTTGCAGAAAATAAAGAAATAACAGTAATAACGTTTAATAAAGATTTTTAGGGGCTGTACCTCTGAAAAACCTAAACCTTTATAACGTCCTTGGTTTGTAAAACTGTATACGGTAAGGTCCTTTATTATTATTGTATATATAACATAATGCAAACGTGTAGCTTTTTTGTGCCTTTTGTTTGCAGAAAATAAAGAAATAACAGTAATAACGTTTAATAAAGATTTTTAGGGGGCTGTACCTCTGAAAAACCTAAACCTTTATAAGGTCCTTGGTTTGTAAAACTGTATACGGTAAGGTCCTTTATTATTATTGTATATATAACATAATGCAAACGTTTAGCTTTTTTGTGCATTTTGTTTGCAGAAAATAAAGAAATAACAGTAATAACGTTTAATAAAGATTTTTAGGGGCTGTACCTCTGAAAAACCTAAACCTTTATAACGTCCTTGGTTTGTAAAACTGTATACGGTAACGTCCTTTATTATTATTGTATATATAACATAATGCAAACGTGTAGCTTTTTTGTGAATTTTGTTTGCAGAAAATAAAGAAATAACAGTAATAACGTTTAATAAAGATTTTTAGGGGGCTGTACCTCTGAAAAACCTAAACCTTGTGTATAATACGCACCCCTTCTCTAACTTGAGTCAAGGAGGTCTATATAACGTCCTTGGTTTGTAAAACTGTATACGGTAACGTCCTTTATTATTATTGTATATACAGCATAATGCAAACGTGTAGCTTTTTTGTGCATTTTGTTCACAGATCTTTGTATAAAAGTTGTAGAAGTTCTTTTAATCGTTGATTGGGTCAGTTGCAAAACAAGATTTCTTACTTTGCGATCAGCCATTTGACATTAATTTTATATGTTGTCACCGAAACAGAGAAGAAGCAAATGTTTTAGAAAATATGACAGACGAATCTTTTTCTCAGACAAAAAAATGTTTTATTTAACAACAACGGAAAGAATAACCTGGTTACAGAGAAAAAAGTACAACAGTGAAGAAACAACAAAGAATAATCACTCTTTAAATATTACATTCGGAAGGTAAGTATGTGAACATGTCTTTGTGTGCAACAGAATGTCTGAGAAAGTTTACTGTGCTTATGACAGAAAAATGTGTTTGAATGTGAGACATATCGGTGCCACTTTAGTGAGAAGTCTACCTGGTCATTTACACTTTAGCGTGTAGACTAACCTTAACCCTAATCTTACCCCTAAACCCTAATCCTGACCCAAACCCTAATCCTAGCTTTAAACTTAAGTCCTAATCCTACCCCCTGATCCAGATCCGATCATTAAACAGCAGTTACACATTAATATCTATGTGTATACGTAGGTATACATGTGTAGAATACATCCCCACTATTGGCACTATTTGTTAGTAAACAGTACGAACTGTGTCTAAAGTGGATACGCAGAATGTGTATCACTCCGCTGTATATTGACAGTTCGTAAACAGACAGTTCGTAAATAGGCGCAGGAGTGGCTGTGTGGTAAGTAGCTTGTTTACCAACCACATGGTCCTGGGTTCAGTCCCACTGCGTGGCACCTTGGGCAAGTGTCTTCTACTCTAGCCTCGGGCCGACCAAAGCCTTGTGAGTGGAGTTGGTAGACGGAAACTGAAAGAAGCCCGTCGTATATATGTATATATATATATGTGTGTGTTTGTGTGAGTGTGTTTGTCCCCCTAGCATTGCTTGACAACCGACGCTGGTGTGTTTATGTTCCCGTTACTTAGCGATTCGGCAAAAGAGACCGATAGAATAAGTACTGGGCTTACAAAAGAATAAGTCCCTGGGTCGAGTTGCTCGATTAAAGGCGGTGCTCCAGCATGGCCGCAGTCAAATGACTGAAACACGTAAAAGAGTAAAAGAGACTAAGCAAAATAAACACGTAAAACAATAACAATGCCTTCATTGAGTTGTCTATCATCCCATCACGAATGAAACAATGCATAACATGGTGGTAGCAGTGTTGATTACGTCTACTGCTGTAGACCACACACTAATGTAGCACTGAAATATCTTACACACCCAAGCTGAAGCTCGATTCGTGCTGGTGAAAGGTAAACAGTGAAATAAGGAACCCAACAGCTTTTCAGGGGTGCAGTCGGGTTCCAAAGTTAGGGGGAAGCGAGTACATAAAAAAAAAGCCCTGTGACTCATACCAAACAATTTTTCGCTGATTTTCCTTATATTACGCGAAATATTTCATTATCTATTATATAAAATCCTTTCTGTAAGTCTGTGCGTGTGTCTTCTAGGATCTCGGGCATCCTCCATCCGATTGCGCTCAAATTTGATATGTAGATACCGACAGTATCAGGGCGTGTATAAGTCTTGAAAAAATTACAAAAATCGATTCCAGGTGAGAATGCGATCGATAAAGCCGTGGGAATGTGCATTTGTGTGCGCAAGTACATCAGCTGTTGCGATCGATACTACACGTACGCAAGAAAAATGCACATGCAGTTTGTGCTGGCTGGCATGAAATAATGCCACAAAATGCAGTATATTTAAGAGACCAAAAATGTAAGATGCAAAAGAGATATTTTCTTAAAACTTGGCATGAAGGAAGGAAAGACTATTTCGTTTCTTAGGTCCCTAGGTTGTTGAAAGATTAAATATAAGATAAAACATATAACGATGATTAAGTAATGTGCAAAATAATAAATAAAACGTATATATTTGGTAGAATAATGTGTATATACATGTATATATAAATATATATATATATATGTGTGTGTGTGTGTATGTATGTATGCATGTATATATATGTATATATATATATGTGTGTGTGTGTATATATATATGTCTATGTGTATGTATATATGTATGTATATATTTAAATTATATATATATACATGTATATATAAATATAAGAAAAAGGGACAGGCAAAACAGGTTGCTTGACCGCATACCGAAAAAATAGAAATAGCAGTCAAGAATGCTTATTTCTATCAAAGTTGGACTCCGGGCATGACAGACCCTGTAATTCACATATGCAAAACAGAAGGAATAGATAACGAATACGAAGTCTGGCGGTTATCTGTGAACATCATGTTTCTGGATTATAAACATATTGAATATATATTCCATATATTTTTTTGAAATATATTTCATATATATTGCATATATATTTCACATCCTTCTTCAGCACAGCTTTCCATTGAAAAAGATTTATCATAGATTTATCAAATGCTACGTACCTCAAACCTTCTGACCATGCGACATCAAAATATTTGAAGAGAGTGACAAAGGCTAAATCTACATAGACGTTTGAATTCATAAATCCTCCCTCCAAAAATTCTGCCATGCGCATTACAAAATAGGTTGTCAAAGGAAGTGAAATCTCCAAATAGTAATATAAAGATAAGAGTAATAATTTCTATAAAGGCTTTTAAAAAAACCCCAATTATTTACTGGTAGAATTCGGTATGTAAATATAGCCGATTACCGGCAGGAACTTCTGTAAAGTTCAGTATATATATTGTATATAAGAAAAAGGGACAGGCAAAACAGTTGCTTGACCGCATTCTTGACTGCTATTTCTATTTTTTCGGTATGCGGTCAAGCAACCTGTTTTGCCTGTCCCTTTTTCTTATATACAATATATATACTGAACTTTACAGAAGTTCCTGCCGGTAATCGGCTATATTTACATACCGAATTCTACCAGTAAATAATTGGGGTTTTTTTAAAAGCCTTTATAGAAATTATTTACTCTTATCTTTATATTACTATTTGGATTTTTCACTCCCTTTGACAACCTATTTTTGTAATGCGCATGGCAGAATTTTTGGAGGGAGGATTTATGAATTCAAACGTCTATGTAGATTTAGCCTTTGCCCACTCTCTTCAAATATTTTGATGTCGCATGGTCAGAAGGTTTGAGGTACGTAGCATTTGATAAATCTATGATAAATCTTTTTCAATGGAAAGCTGTGCTGAAGAGGATGTGAAATATATATGCAATATATATGAAATATATTTCAAAATATATATGGAATATATATTCAATATGTTTATAATCAGAAACATGATTTCACAGATAACCGCCAGACTTCGTATTCGTTATCTATTCCTTCTGTTTTGCATATGTGAATTACAGGGTCTGTCATGCCCGGAGTCCAACTTTGATAGAAATAAGCATTCTTGACTGCTATTTCTATTTTTTCGGTATGCGGTCAAGCAACCTGTTTTGCCTGTCCCTTTTTCTTATATACATATTATACTGAACTTTACAGAAGTTCCTGCCGGTAATCGGCTATATTTACATACCGAATCTACCAGTAAATAATTGGTTTTTTTTAAAAGCCTTTATATAAATTATTTACTCTTATCTTTGTATATATAAATATGTGTTTATATATGTATGTATGTATATATATATATATATATATATATATATATATATATATGTATATATATATATATGTATATATATATGTATGTATGTTTATGTGTGTGTATGTATGTGTGTGTATGTTTGTATGTATGTATGTATGTGTTTGTGTGTGTATGTATGCATGTATGTATATGTTTGTATGTATGTTTGTATTTATGTATGTATGCATGTATCTATTTACGTATGTATGTATTTATGTATGTATGTATGTATGTATGCATGTATGTATGTATGTATGTATGTATGCATGTATGTATGTATGTATGTATGTATGTATGTATGTATGTATGTATGCATGTATGCGCTGTAAGAATACGAAGTTTCTGGAATAATATATATTCTACTTGAAAAGCACTGAGATGACCATGGCATCGAAATAAATTTTCGGATCTGAAAAAAAAAATGAAGGAAAAAAATTTGACAAAATTTAACGCAGTTAATTCTGTGTTTCTCGATGGTTATATTTGTGTGTGTGTATGTGTTTGTGTGCGTGCATGTGTATGTATGTGTGTGTGTGTGTGTGTGTGTGTGTGTGTGTGTGTGTGTGTGTTTGTGTGTGTGAGTATGTTTGTGTGTGTGTGTGTGCGTGGTGTTCTGTTATTGGCATCTTTTTGTCTCGGGAGACAATGGAGTTTCGCATAAACCAATCCAGTCTGGTTTTTTACATTTCATGTATGTATATATATATACATATATATATATATTATATATATATATATATATATATATATATATATATATATATAATATATATTTATGTATGTATGTATGTATGTATGTATGTATGTATGTGTGTGTATGTTTGTATGTATGTATGTGTGTGTTTGTTGTGTGTGTGCGTGTGTGTATGTATGTATGTATGCATGTCCTGCTATTTTTTAAAATTATTATAAATCTTCCACTGAAGAGGGAGTCAGGTTTCCAACAAAGATACAAGGCTCCATCTTTGGGGTGTAGTTAACACAGACAAATTCACATTTGGAACTTGGAAAAGTCTTGCATATCTTTACCGTTCCACTCACAGTTTTGCGCAGGACCTCGGCTAGATGTAAGAAAATCCTGGGTAACCCCATCGTCAGGACTCCTCTCTCGACCTTGCTGACGTAGTCCAAAGGAGCGCAGAGAGCATTGCGTTTGGCACCAGCTTGGTTTGCAGGAGCTGCCGGAAGAGTATCGAGCGAACACGAAACCACCTACGGGCCTCCACTCTGGATTTCTTTGAAGGTTGTCTCTTTTCTGTAACCCTGGATAGGGGCCCATACTGGGTTCTGTCAGCCGGAGCCAGCTGAGCCCGCGTCCTGTATATTTTATTTAACGAGCTTATACTGTAAAGAGATGGAGGCGCAATGGCCCAGTGGTTAGGGCAGCGGACTCGTGGTCATAGGATCGCGGTTTCGATTCCCAGACCGGGTGTTGTGAGTGTTTATTGAGCGAAAACACCTAAAAGCTCCATGAGGCTCCGGCAGGGGATGGTGGTGATCCCTGCTGTACTCTTTCACCACAACTTTCTCTCACTCTTACTTCCTGTTTCTGATGTACCTGTATTTCAAAGGGCCGGCCTTGTCACTCTCTGTGTCACGCTGAATATCCCCGAGAACTACGTTAAGGGTACACGTGTCTGTGGAGTGCTCAGCCACTTACACGTTAATTTCACGAGCAGGCTGTTCCGTTGATTCGGATCAACCGGAACCCTCGTCGTCGTAACCGACGGAGTGCTTCCAAAACTGTAAAACGTCACAAAATTGCGGTATTCGTCGCGAGACAACATCTCGTATAGGCTTATAGTACTAAAAAGTACAAAAGCATATCAATAGCGAACGAAAAGTGTCCAGTTACAAACCACATGGTTCCGGGTTCAGTCCTACTGCATGACACCTTGGACAAGTGTCTTCTACTATAAGCCCCGGCCGACCAAAACCATGTCAGTGGATTGGTAGACAGAAACTAAAACAAGCCCGTCGTATACATGTGTATATATATATATATATATATATATATATATATATATATATATATATTCGTAAAACGGTAAGATAACAAAAGAAAGAAAGAGACCTCAATATTATGTAAATAGAGGAAATTTATCTATAAAATAATATGTTACATTACTCGATAGTCAGATAAAAACTCTGAGTTTCAGATGCCGAAAATTCAACAAAACCTGTTACTCTGAGTGTCACGTCCCGTTCGTCGGACAGTTTCCGACGAACAGGAACGTGAAACTCCGAGTAACAGGTTTTTTGAATTTCTGGTGCTTTTAATAAAGCATATTACTCTACCCTGGTATTTGAGTACTCTTTTTTCCACCTTGTTTCACATTTATGTGTTTACTCTTACTCGGTATATATATATATATATATATATATATATTTGGTGTGTGTGTGTGGTGTGTGGTGTGTGTGTTGTGTGTGTGTGTACTGTATTATTAATTTTTCCTGACTTGCATTGTTGTGGCCCCCAAAATATTTAAAATATCAAACAATGTTTCAGGAAAACCACACACACACACACACACACAAACACACACACACACACACACACACACACACACATACACACATATACACACAAACGCGCGCGCGCACACACACACAATCATACACCCATATTCATTGAAATCAAAAGGATGTATATTACTTACCATGATCCCTTAAACGTCGGGCAGAAATATCGTGTACCTTTTTTTCATCTTTTTCAAACTTAGCCCTAAACTCATACGTGTTATTAATCTTGATGACAAACTCCGGGTCCCTGAAACTAATATATTACAATTGATAAATTTAATAAGAATGATTAAACAGAAATAATATAACTAGCACCATAACCCGGCGTTGCCAGGTCATAATGCTAGTGCATGCATATACAGCTGTGTGCATGCGCACATACACGCGAGTACTGTCCAAAATCTCCGACCAATCACATACAGCTAGCTGGCATTCAATTGGCGTATCAAGTTTTGGGCATTTTGATCGGGTTTTGGATAGAAAATTCACAAAAAAGTCACTTCTGTTGATTTTTTAATGGCTTTGCGGGGTGACTGGGGAAATGTAAAGATGTGCACGACCACCCTTGGACGGTTTTGAATGACCATAGAAAGTGCGAGCCCTCTAACTGAAAAATTGTGGGTTTGTATAAAGGACACACACCCACAACCGACAGACGACTTTGGCCATTTATAGAGTCATAGTGCTAGTGCATGAATATACAGCTGCGTGCATGCACACATACACGCGAGTACTGTCCAAATCTCCGACCAATATACACTATACAGCTAGCTGGCATTCATTGGCGTAATCAAGTTTTGGGCATTTTGATCGGGTTTTGGATAGAAAATTCACAAAAAAGTCACTTCTTGTTGATTTTAATGGCTTTGCGGGGAGGGGTGGGGGGGGAGTGTAAAGATGTGCACGACCACCCTTGGACGGTTTTGAATGACCATAGAAAGTGCGAGCCCCTCTAAACTGAATCGTGGGTTTGTATAAAGGACACACCACACACACACACAACATTTTGCCGTTTATATATATTTAATGGCTTTGCTGGGTGACTTGGAAATGTAAAAATGTGCACGACCCACCCTTGGACGGTTTTAAATTAAAATGACCATAGAAAGTGCGAGCCCTCTAACTGAAAAATTGTGGATTTGTATAAAGGACACACACACACACACATTTTGCCGTTTATATA
>NW_021828402.1:0-7500 GCF_006345805.1 Octopus sinensis
TGGCTTGAAGACACCAAAACAGAAATGGCTAAGAAAGCCCGAATTGGCATCTATAAGGAAGTAACTCTCTAAAAATGCTTATATAGTTATTTCCCTTACAAACCCGAGCAACGCCGGGTGATACTGCTAGTATATATATATATATATATATATATATATATATATATATATATGTACACGCATACACACATCAACACATACATATTTGCAAATACACACACACACCAACACATAGTAACATACATGCAAACACACACACATCTGTGTGTGTATCTGTACATACACATATTTATAAATATACACACGCACACACACAAACTCATATACAGACCAACACAGTACAAACACACATACACACACAAATGGTTCCTCATCAGTTGTCCTCACCGAGTATCCCCAGGTGGCTGAGTACTCCACAGATCCTTGTACCCTTAAGACAATATGATGCAGTCTGTCACAAAGCTAGACCTCTGAATTAATGAAACAATACTCCTGATGAAGCTTCCACAGTTTTAATTACTTGACCCTTTCATTACCAACCTGGCTGAAACCACCTCTGGTTCTGTAGTACAAATGTCTTGTTTTCATAAGTTTTGAATTAAAATCCTCCACCAAACCTTAGTCACAATTTATGTTCCTAACACTAGCTAATGATAACTAAACACAGAGCATCTCAACAGAAATATGGTAACAAAAGGGTTAAAATATATAATAGAGAAACAATTCTTAACCCTTTTGATACCAACCCGGCTGAAACCACTTCTGGCTCTGAGTACAAATGTCTTGTTTTCAAAGTTTTGAATTAAAATCTTCCACCAAACCTTAGTAACAATTTATGTTCCTAACACTATATTAATGGTAACTAAGTTATTTTACTAAATTCTTTGTTATATTTAAAGTAATTGAAGGAAATACAGAGCATCTCAACAGAAATATGGTAACAAAAGGGTTAAAGTCACCATGATATTTTTAACCCTTTCGATACCAATTCTTTGTTATATTTAAAGTAATTGAAGGAAATACAGAGCATCTCAACAGAAATATGGTAACAAAAGGGTTAAAGTCACCATGATATTTTTAACCCTTTCGATACCAACTCGGCTGAAACCACTTCTGGCTCTGTAGTACAAATGTCTTGTTTCCATAAGTTTTGAATTAAAATCTTCCACCAAACCTTAGTCACAATTTATGTTCCTAACACTAGCTTAATGATAACTAAGTTATTTTACTAAATTCTTTGTTATATTTAAAATAATTGAAAGAAGCACAGAGCATCTCAAAATTAATTACAGTAATGAAAGGGTTAAACCCATTACTTCACATTGAACATTAGCCATTGATGGGTTTTTTTTCCAAATCCAATTCTTTTTCAGAGTATCCTTCCTTCTGTCACCCTCGTAGGTTCCAGATCGGAGCCTGGTCTTTTAGACAGAAACTTCCTCAATGACTTTCCTCCCTACGGAATATAGTCCATCAATGGCTTCCCTTCAATATTCTCAACTCCAGGCTGTTTTGTTTCTGCTTCTCTTCAATTGGATCCTTACTTTATCGCTCTTCCGCAATAGGCGCAGGAGTGGCTGTGTGGTAAGTAGCTTGCTAACCAACCACATGGTTCCGGGTTCAGTCCCACTGCATGGCACCTTGGGCAAGTGTTTTCTGCTATAGCCCCGGGTCGACCAATGCCTTGTGAGTGGATTTGGTAGACGGAAACTGAAAGAAGCCTGTCGTATATATGTATATATATATATGTGTGTGTGCCTGTCCCTCTAGCATTGCTTGACAACCGATGCTGGTGTGTTTATGTCCCCGTCACTTAGCAGTTCGGCAAAAGAGCCCGATAGAATAAGTACTGGGCTTACAAAGAATAAGTCCCAGGGTCGATTAGCCTCGACTAAAGGCGGTGCTCCAGCATGGCCACAGTCAAATGACTGAAAGAAGTAAAATAAAAAAAAATAATTAAAAAATATCCAGCATCCAGCTATTTTTAAGCAACCTTCCTTCTGTCACCCTCGCAGGTTCCAATTCAGAGCCTGATCTTTTAGTTAGACATTTCCTTAAGCCCCGTTTTTTCCTAAGGTTCATACATCATTGATGAGTTTTCTCCAAAATTCTCTGGGCTGTCTTTTCTGCTCCTCTCCAGTTGGACCCTTACTTTTACAGCTTTTTCGCAATATCCTGCCTCCAGCCGCTTTTGGAGCATCTTTCATTCCGGCACCCTTGTGGGTTCCAGGTTAGGGCCTGATCTTTTAGTTGGGCACTTCCTTAAACGCTTCACTCTCTGTGGAACATGGGCCATTGATGACCTCCCTCATATAAACTTAACTCTAGGCTGTCTTTTCTGCTTCTATCCAGCTTTGCATCATGAGTTCCAGATCAGGGCCTGATTTTTTTTAGTTAGCTTCTATATGAAATACCGCTAAGCACTTCGCCTGAAAAGCCAACAATTCTACTGGCTCGCTGCCCTGTCAGACCTATATTTTTAACATAGATCTGCAGAATCAAGATTGACCCAGGGCTAAACAACAACAGCTAAAAGTGTCACATTAAATAATGTAGTCCCAGATACACGATGTCTGAATATATAATGGGATGGTTAAGACTGGAACATTTTTTAGCATAGAACAGCTGGATCAGAGCTGACCTGGGGCTAAACAATTACAAACCATCACATTAAATAATGTAGTCCTAGATACACTATGCCTGAATAAAAGACTGGGTGGTCATATCTGGAACATCTCTCATCATAGATCTGCTGGATCAGAGCTGACCTGGGGCTAAACAATTACAAACCATCACATTAAATAATGTAGTCCTAGATACACTATGCCTGAATAAAAGACTGGGTGGTCATATCTGGAACATCTCTCATCATAGATCTGCTGGATGAGAGCTGACCTGGGCTTAAACAACAACTAAAACCATCACATTAGATAATGTAGTCCTAGATACACTATGCCTGAATAAAAGACTGGGTAGTCATATCTGGAACATCTCTCATCATAGATCTGCTGGATGAGAGCTGACCTGGGGTTAAACAATTACAAACCATCACACTAAATAATCTAGTCCCAGATACACGATGTCTGAATATATAATGTGATGATTGAAGCGGGAACATTTTTAAACATCGGTCTACTGCATCAGGGCTGTCCTAGGGCTAAACAGCAGCAACTAAAATCATCACATTAAATAATGTAGTCCTAGATACCCATATCTGAATAGAAGACAGGATGGTCACAGCTGGAACATCTTTGATCATGTAATCCTGTACATGAAATAGAATTACAAATATGGTGGTCACAGCTGAAATCCGTTTGATTGTGATATGCTGTCTCTGAATAATGGACAGGCAGGATGGTCACAGCTGGAACACGTTTTAACCATTAATCTGCTTAATCAGAGCTTGCCAAAGACTAAACAACAACAACAACAACAACAACCACCGATATTAATTACCTTTTACTAGTTTTTGATCACTGGACTGCGGTCATGCTGGGGCACTACATTGAAAGGGTTTTTAGCCAAACATTGATCCTAGTACTTATTTTAAGCGTGGTAATTTATCTATCACTTTTGCCAAACTGCTAAGTTACAGGGACATAAACAAACCAATATTGGAGAAGAACAGAAAGATACACACACAGACACACAGAGTCTTTGTTTTAATATAAAATACCTATTTCTTTATTACCCACAAGGGGCTAAACACAGAGGGGACAAACAAGGACAGACATAAGTATTAAGTTGATTACATCGACCCCAGTGCGTAACTGGTACTTAATTTATCGACCCTGAAAGGATGAAAGGCAAAGTCGACCTCGGCGGAATTTGAACTCACAACGTAACGCAGACAAAATACCGCTAAGCACTTCGCCCGGCGTGCTAACGCCTTGTTTTAATATAAAATACCATTTAACATCCATCTTCCATGCTGGCATGGATTGGAAAATATACCACCCACACACCCATCCCCACATTTCCACACCCTCACATACATACACACACACGTCCAGACCACCAGCCCTCTTTCACACGCACATATATACTCTCTTATACACACACGCACCTTTGTGTTGGGGGCACCTTCGTTTTGGAAGTCACTTGACACTGTTATCTCCCCTACTGTCCTTCTCGCGTCTGACCACTGTCTGAAGTCAGGACGTTATGATAGATCGTTAGCTCCTACACGCATTTTTTTCTCTCCTTGTTTTTTTCTGTGGATCTTTCTGCTGAAGAGCGTAGGCTCGAAACGTAAAAGACTTTTTTCTATTCCTGAGCGCTATACTAATACATTTATTGTTTGTACTCCACCTGCCTTCGTCTTTTGTTTATTTTCGTAACTTACCCTCTATATATATATATATATATATATATATATATATATATATATTATATATAGTTGAAATTTACAGAAAGCCAAAAGACAAAGACAGGTGTATGAACAACAAGCAGGTGTATTAGTTTGACACTCAAGACTCAGGAAAGTGAGAAAGTCTTTTACGTTCGTGCCTATGCTCTTCGACAGAAAGGAATAAGAGAAAATAAAAAAAGAGAGAGGATAAAAAAACTCGTGGACTTAATGATCAATATACACACACACACACACACACACACATTCTTCTATCCTTTTTAGGATTTTACTTCATGAATGCTTTTTAGCAAATGCCATTTGGTGCATGAGAGAGTTCGATGCAGCTGCCCTCATCTGCACCTCCTGCCGTGAAGTTGGTTCATCTGGGACACTTGACAGGAAGAGATCCAGTCTTATTTTAAAGACATCTGCATCCACCCCATGCAGGTCTCTCAGGTTCTTCAGGAGGATATTGAAGAGCTGTGGGCCTCTGAAGCCCAGGCTATCACAGTATCTTGTCCTACATCTTGAGGGCAAATTTGGAGTTCTTGGCACTATGCAGTGGCGCCCAGTTCTGGCATTTGTGTAACTCTCGATGCCAAAGTTTGGGACAAGTCCTTCTAGGATCTTCCAGATGTAGATTATGGCATATCTTTCTCACCTACGCTCCAAGGAATAGAGTCTCAATCTCTTGCGTCTTTCCCAGTAGCTTATATGCTGCACAGAGGCTATCTTCTTTGTGTAGCTTCATTGGATCGCCTCAAGTTCTATGATTAACTTGACACTGGATGGTGAGGAGGCGCAATGGCCCAGTGATTAGGGCAGCGGACTCGCGGTCGTAGGATCGCAGTTTCAATTCCCAGACCAGGCGTTGTGAGTGTTTATTGAGCGAAAACACCTAAAGCTCCACGAGGCTCCGGCAGGGATGGTGGTGATCCCTGCTGTACTCTTTCATCACAACTTTCTCTCACTCTTACTTCCTGTTTCTGTTGTACCTGTATTTCAAAGGGCGGGCCTTGTCACTCTCTGTGTCACGCTGAATATCCCCGAGAACTATGTTAAGGGTACACGTGCCTGTGGAGTGCTCAGCCACTTACACGTTAATTTCATGAGCAGGCTGTTCCGTTGACCGGATCAACCGGAACCCTCGTCGTCGTAACCGACGGAGTGCTTCCATCCACTGGATGGTGACCATAGCTGCGAGCAATAGTCAATAGATGTAGTGTAACAATTAATTGTTATAGAATCAATAAGATCTTCGCAAATATTTCCTCCTGAATTATTTGCTCCGTATTGAAATTATTTCCACACTGATGATTACCATGTTCCAGTGTAAAATGAATCAGTTGTAACACTGACTTCAATGTGACAAGTTGGGGCTCCAGCATCATGGTAACACCTGCTGAGGAAGGTGAGGCTATAATGCCAGTCCAGAAACCAGTCCACATGAGCCCAAATACTTGAATGTATGCTGAGAGATTGTCTCAGCCCATTTACCCCCACATGGTTGACTTCTATAGTTGTTATCAGTGTATTTTCGGTGATTTAAATAAGAGTTTTGACTATTATTTCCAGCAGGTAGACATACTTAGTATGTCCTTTGATTAATTTATATATATATATATATATATATATATAAGAATCTTTTGCATAATAAGATAAAAAACCAAGGCTGTATAGATATTATATATATGCATGTAAAAGCACCATCCGTCCGTGGCCGTTTGCCAGCTCCGTCTGGCACCTGTGCAGGTGGCACGTAAAATGCACCCACTACACTCACGGAGTGGTTGGTGTTAGGAAGGGCATCCAGCCGTAGAAACACTGCCAGATCAGACTGGGCCTGATGCAGCCTTCCGGCTTCACAGACACCAGTTGAACCGTCCAACCCATGCTAGCATGGAAAGCGGACGCTAAATGATGATGATGATGATGATATATATATATATGTATAACAGGAAGGTTTATGAAAATAGACAAAAGACGAAGGCAGGTGGAGTACAAACAAACAAATGTATTAGTATAACGCTCAGGAATAGAAAAAGTCTTTTACGTTTCGAGCCTACGCTCTTTGACAGAAAGATACACAGAAAAGAAACAAGGAGAGAAAAAAATGCGTGTACGAGCTAACGATCTATCATGGCATCCTGACTTCGGACAGTGGTCAGACGCGAGAGGGACAGTAGGGGAGATAACAGGGTCAAGTGACTTCCAAAACGAAGGTGCCCCAACACAAAGGTGCGTGTAAGTATAAGAGAGTATGTATGTGCATGTGAAAGAGGGCTGGTGGTCTGGACGTGTGTGTGTATGTATGTGTGGGTGTGGAGATGTGGGGATGGGTGTGTAGGTGGTGTGTTGTGATGTGATATGTGTGTGTATGTGTAGGTGTAAAGATGTGGGGATGGGTGTGTGGGCGGTGTGCTGTGGGTGGTGTGTTGTGATGTGATGTGTAATGTTGTATGGTGTAGTGTAGTGTGGTGTGATGTGGGAAGGTGGGAGAGGCGAGAGTGGAGAAAGCACAGGTGGGGTGTGGGTTTCGGCTGGGGGTTGAGGTATATATATATATATGAGGATAAGCTTCGATCAGTTTCCTTCTACCAAATCTACTCATAAGGCTTTGTTTGGCCTGGGGGGCTATAATAGAAAATATTTGTCCAAGGTGCCATGCAGAAGGACTGAACCTGGAGCCATGTGGCTGGAAAGCAAGCTTCTTACCACACAGCCATACCGGCACCTATATCTACTCTTTTACTTGTTTCAGTCATTTGACTGTGGCCATGCTGGAGCACTGCCTTTAATCGAGCAACTCTTTGTAAGCCCAGTACTTATTCTATCGGTCTCTTTTGCCGAACCGCTAAGTGACAGGGACATAAACACACCAGCAAGGCTTTGGTCGGCCCAAGGCTATAGCAGAAAACACTTGCCCAAGGTGCCATGCAGTGGGACTGAACCTGGAACCATGTGGTTGGTTAGCAAGCTACTTACCACACAGCCACTCCTGCACCTATTATACTATCATACTTTTATGATGACGATGATGATGACTATGATGATGATGATGATGATGATGATGATGGTGATGATGATGATGATGATAGTGATGATGATGACGATGATGGTGATGATGATAGTGATGATGATGACGATGA